>NW_013665887.1:404111-422337 GCF_000517525.1 Limulus polyphemus
AATGAAATGAGAATTAAAACCACAATCACAAACTTATAAAATTTAATCCTTACTTTGGCCTACAGATAAGTGTATAAAGCTGCCAAAGTAGGGATTAAATTTTATAAGTTTGTGATTGTGGTTTTAATTCTCATTTCATTACTTTTTATAGCAAGATCCCTACTTCATTTTAAAATTCATAATTTTTAATACTCTTGTTTGTTTACTTTTTACGTTATATCTGTATAAAGTATATACTTTACGTTTAGAAACTGTCGCGTGTCTGTCCATCGATATGTAGCACCATCCGTTGGGTCGAAAATATATTTAAGTACGTGCATATATATATATGGATTTTTATCTGAATATCAGAAGTAGATACCCACAGACCAGTCAAGTAAGCTGGAGAAATCTTGTAGCGATAGTCTGAGTCGTCTAGGCGCTAGCCCCGCTGACGTGATCAGGTAGGAAGGTAGTAGACAAAAACGTTGCTGTTTTAGAAATTTTTAAATTGTTATACCAGAAACGTTAGCAATCTTTTTAGCGTAATATTAGTATATATGCGCATAATATATCGTAACCAATACTTTGAATGTTCAGTTTTTCGCCTAGGTAATCGTTAGAGTGGTTTTTCGACGCGTTAATTATTTGAAATCCTTTTCAATCCCTACTATTAAGAATTACCGTATTTAAAATATGCCTATATGTTGAATGAAATAACGGAAACATTTGGTGCGTTGAATTGTATCTTTCGTTGTTTTTACAATAATTTTTCAACTTTCTGTTAGTTTAACGAAAACTTATACAATGTGCTCTCCGCATTGTATCCGCTACAGGGAGTGAACCCAGAATTTTAGAGCTATAAGCCCTCAAGCCTACCATAGAACCAACAGAGTTAATTTATAAACTAAACATAGAAGTATATACGCAGAAGCAAATAAACTAACTAGTAATGGAAGATATATTTTTACTTGCACATGTTATCCCCCTTCCACAAATACACACACAATTTTAGCATCATAAGCTCTCAATCCTACTGTTTAGCCACCAGGGTGCAATCTTTAAATGAAACACAGAAGTATACGCAGAAGCAAATAAACTAACTAGCAATGGAAGATATATTTTTACTTGCACACTTTTACCCCCCCCCCCCCCCACAAATACACACACAATTTTAACAATACGCAGAAGCAAATAAACGAACTAGTAATGGAAAATATTTTCACTGACACATAATATCCTGTTTTCAGTTATTTAAAGCATAGTTCTCATTCTAAACGGGTGATGTCTAAAACAATTTCCTGTCATTTCTCGACTCCCTTTGTTTGCATTACTTATCTTAAGGATCTTTTTTGTCGAAGAAAACATTGATCATAATAATGGATCTTTAGGGAAATTAGAAGAAACCAGCTTCCGATGGGAAATGAATGAAAGGTAATAGGCTTCTTCACACACTTCACATTTCATCTGGGGTGATGGGACCCCTAGAAAATTATAATAAGACTTATGGTTTCTTAAAGTTGTAGAGATGCTCTTCAGTTTTGAAAGAAAGTCATCAAATAGTGGTTTTTATCAAATATCTTTTTTATATCTAATGGTATTAGTGACGTCACAGAGTAAAGAAGACATGGATCTGGTTAACAGATAAAAAAAAGGTGTTTGGTAACAAAATTTCAAAGTTTTTTACTGTTTTTTGGTCATTATTAAACATTTATGGACAAAAACTATTAATTATAAAATACACTTTTTAGGCCCAAACTCGCCAGCTGTTACGTAAACTTCTTCAAGGCCCAGCATGGCCAGGTGGTTAGGGCGCTTGACTCGCAATCAGTGGGACGCAGGTTCGAATCCCTGTCCCACCAAACATGCTCGCCCTTTCAGCCGTGGGGGCGTTATAAAGTGACGATCAATCCCACTATTCGTTGGTAAAAGAGTAGCCCAAGAGTTGCCGGTGGATGGTGATGACTAGCTGCCCTACCTCTAGTTTTACACTGCTAAATTAGGGACGGCTAGCGCAGATAGCCTTCGTATAGCTTTGCGCGAAAGCCAAAACAAACAAACAAACGTAAACTTCTAGATTAAAAGAACGCCTTCATTAGTCATGGTCATGACATTGTCCATAACAGATACTAGGTTTAACAGCTAGAGATAATATTAAATACATATTAACTTCTAAATAGTTTGCCTTAAATGCATAAAAAAGTAATTTTAGTCATTCTCACTCAGTAGGTTTACCGTATTCGTTTTTATGCTATCTGTAGAATCATTTCTAATATTTACTTTTGATTCCACGAACTGACGTAAAAGTGTTAGTCCGTTTGCAGAATTTTATGACACCTCATTAGATAAGTAAAAAGAATAGTATTACTGTTATTAATTTTTGAAATTATAATGTATGACAATATTTTGATTTTATTCAGAATTTGATAATATAATTTCCAGAAAGAATGTTCCTCAGAATAATGTCTACACACCTAAAACATTGTAGTTCTTAAAGTTACTGCAGGGTGGAAATTTAGGAAATTTTAATCTGTTTTCGTTTCGTTTTTTAACGTCCCATAAAACCGTTTCATTTGTTGTTAACAAGTCAGTGCTGCACATTTTTCGAACAGTAATTTACTGTTGTATCTCCTTACGTTTCATTTATTGTTAACAAGTCAGTGTTGCACATTTTCAAACAGTAATTTACTGTTGTATCTCCTTACGTTTCATTTGTTGTTAACAAGTCAGTGTTGCACATTTTCTAACAGTAGTTTACTGTTGTATCTCCTTAGGTTTCATATGTTGTTAACAAGTCAGTACTGCACATTTTCCAAACAGTAGTTTACTGTTGCATTTGCTCATGTTTCATTTGTTGTTAGCAAATCAGTACACGAAAGAGCAAGAAATACAATTTAAACAACTTACTGCACTGTGTGAAACGTACATCATTATCTTATAAACAATAAATAGCAGTAACTTAAATATTTAATTAAAACATTGTATAATATGTGGGAATTAACTTGTCAACATCCCCTCGAAATGTAGGGAGAATCAAAAATCATTATCCCGTGAACAAAGTGCAGTTTACATGTAATAAAACGATTAACGAACAGCGGGTCAAATGTTTATTTGCAAAATTCTGAATTTCATAATTTTAAAAAAACAGATATAAAGGTTTTAAAATATACAAAGAAGCAACATATTGTAGAATGAAAAAGTACAACACTGATTTTTCTAAGATCAATACAAAATGTTTACGTGCTAATTTGGAGACGATGTCACAATCCCCAAAGCATGTCCACGGCAATAAAAAAATTATAGAAGTTTTCGGTAAATTATTTCTGATAAAGTAGGTCTTATCTCAATTTTATTACTATAGTTTTCAACTTTTCAGCCTTATAATGTGTTTTGAAAAGTCAGGAATTTCCTGATGCCTTTTACATCATGATAGATTACACACAGCTAATACTTTTGCAGAGCTAATAATAAACGACAAGATGTGGCATCATGCGTCAAAATGCTCACACTATTTCCTAACAATTAACATATTATTATTACAGTTGCGAACCCATCTGGCTATGATGAAACCCAATTGGTCTTGGAATCATTCAGTCAACTTCTTCAGCAACTTTTCCCTATGATTCCAACCAAAACGCAATACGTTTGGAAGATCACACATCAGGATCTTCCTTTGAAAAACACCAACACCTACTATAATAAGCTGGATAATGACGATCCCGTTCTCTCCAATGAAGTTCGACCTTGGAGTCTTGAGTCAGACTTTCGGAAGCGTGGTCCAGACTGTATGAGAAAATGCATCGCTCAAGGCATTCTTCACCCTGTCCAGTGTCACTCATTGTGTTAATGGAAGTGGCCTAAATGTTGTCTCGCTCACGTCATGTGAAAAAGGAAATCTGTCAATTCGTAAGTTTAATAACACCTACATGCCATATTTCTAATCAAGTTGAACTTTTTATTTTTATTATAGTTATTCTTTGCTACTTTCATGTAGAATGTAGGTAGTGCTTATTATTCTTTCATATTTTGATGAAGGATGTAGGTAGTGCTTATTATTATTTGATATTTTGATAAAAGATGTAGGTAGTGCTTATTATTATTTGCTATTCTGATGAAAGATGTAGGTAGTGCTTATTATTCTTTGCTATTCTGATGCAGAATGTAGGTAGTGCTTATTATTATTTGATGTTTTGGTGGAAGATGCAGGTAGTGCTTATTATTATTTGATATTTTGATGAAAGATGTAGGTTGTGCTTATTATTCTTTGATATTTTGATGAAGGATGTAAGTAGTGATTATTATTCTTTGATATTTTGATGAAGGATGTAGGTAGTGCTTATTATTATTTGATATTTTGATAAAAGATGTAGGTAGTGCTTATTATTATTTGATATTCTGATGCAGAATGTAGGTAGTGCTTATTATTCTTTGCTATTCTGATAGAAAATGTAGGTTCTGATTATATGATTGAAATGAATATTCAGGGGTTTCATCTACGTGGCTCGTGGAGAATGATTTTTTACTCGTTTTCGCCACATAGTATCTCAGAAAATTCATCACTGATAATTTTTAGAGATGAATTATCTTGGTTTGAGCACAAGTAGTAATGAGATATAATAGGTTTTCTTATAGTAGACTGGAAATAAGAATGTTACAATTATAACCGTAAGCAGCTGTGATTCGTCATTGAATTTATGAAGTAATGATATAAAATTTAACGACAAGCATGTATAACTATGTTTTAAGGATAGGAGTTAGGGTTACACTTTATCACTTAATACTGTTTTCCAGTTAGCGCATTTTCAGTTGTAAGAAACATCATCTGTCATAATTGACTTCAGAGCTGAGAAAGAAGGTCATGATAAACCAAACGAGTAAACATGATTTACTGAGATGAGTAATGATGTAGAAAGTTGCAACCTTAACATCTATATATAGTTTAGCTGTAGTCGAAAGCCATTATAATGATACATTATATCATTATTATGATACACCTAATGTAATCAAAATTATCATTCGACTGAACATAACATAGGAAATGAGCAGGGAAAAACTGCAAAGGCGGTATTCCGTCTTAAAAGCGACCTCTTGTGTTTCTTTTCAGAAATAGATTAACCACCAAAAGCTGCATTATCTGAGTTAATTACACGGCATAACAAACATTAAATCTTATTTCACAAAAGTCTCAATTCATGAATACTTTATTGTGATTGTGAAATAGGATGCATGAAATATTTGAAGCTAAGGGACAATAATTAAACAGAGCTCAAACGAGCTTTAGAAGAAGAAAACAAACACCAAGGCATCATCAGATAGGTCATAGGATAAGTAACTTCGTAGTAACTGTAGATAGTACTGACTTAAAAATGAAGGTTTAAAGTTGATATAAGAACCCTTGGTTATTACATAACTACTTCAGTGTATTAAGTATTCACTAAACTATAGCTCGTACAGTTTTTGTAGCGGTAAGAACTGTAACATGAAACATTAATTAACATCTCACGACAAACTGAAACAGCTCAGCCAAGTTTTAGTATTAACTATTATATTTGCAACGCTATAGAATTAACAAGATAATGCTGCTAGACCCAACTGAGCGTCCTTTTTGTAATGAAAAAGAAGGAAAATGGATTGTAAATAAGTATCTGCGCCAAAAATTAAAAATTATTTAAAACCTGAAGAATAAAAATGCATTTTCACTAATTTTTCTTTTCTTTTTTACTTTTCAGAGTGTCCCCTCGTTCCCAGTACCATTGGAGAAAATTTTACGTAATTTCACGTTTTGTTTACATTAAGGAACATGTGGTATAAGAAACGAAATGATTGTGCATTCAAAACACGCTTTCATAGATTGGGTCTGACTTACTTATATATATGCGTATAAAATAAAATACAGAAATGATATTTGGAGTAAAGCATTTTACAACTCACTAGACCAGATGCACGTATGTTTCTGAAGTAATGGACTCGTATTAGTTTTCTAATGTATTTGGATTATTTCAATTCAACAAAATTTGCCTAAGCCTATAATTAATAGTTGTATTGCCAATATAAATATATAGAGTTAGAATATATGTGTTTGGAGAAAATTTAAGTATGTTGTATATTTATTTATTTCATTTCGACAAGTATGTTACTATGTGGACTACAATGAATAAAACTGAAAAAAAAACCCATGGCATTGTAAATTCGTTTGCAGTTCGTGTTGATTTGATTAGACTGAGCTATCTTGCAAAAATGAATTTTTTAAATAAATAATGTTAAAATGGTTTTATTTTCAAAGCAGACGTAGAAATACACACACACGAAAAGTTCGTGGCCTATAAAGAAAAAAAAAAGACACTGATTCAATTATGATTTATTTTCCAGCATAATCTCCTCCTGAGTCTATACACTTGTGCTAGGGTGCTCTAAGGCCTTTTTGTCCTTCCCAAAGAACTGTCCTACTTAATCTTCAATCCATGACTGCACGAGATAACCATCACACTGAAATTTTCGACCTTTCAGAGAATTTTTAAGATTAGAGAAGAAAAAAAAATCACTTGGAGCTAAATCCGGTGAGTAAAGGGGGATAACTGAATAATTCGAAGCCAGCATCATGAATAGCGTTTAAAGTAACATGCGATTTGTGAACTGAGGCATTGTCCTGATGGAATATCACACCTTTGGTGAGTAATTGTCTTCTATTTCATTTGATTTATTGACGTAAAGTATTAATTAAGAATCCATAGTAATCTTCTCTAACAGTCTGACCCCTTTCCAAATAATCAACTAGTAAAACGCCCTTGGCATCACAAAAATTGATGTCACGACCTTCCCAGCAGAAGGGGTGGGTGAACTTTATCTATTGATAAAATCATCAGGGTTACCTGAAACAACTCGGGTCAGTTTCTGCTCAGGTGACCACATTTTTTTTGAACCCATCAGGCACTAAACCTACTCATGCGCAAACTGCTTGCTTGCTACAGCACTATTATCGATTGCCACTTCCTCTGCTAACTTCCTAATAGTAATTTTTCTATAATATATATAACCAAATCGTGAACTTTATTTACAACTTCTGTTGTGGTCGATGTCGAGGTCCGACCTACCCTCGGTTCGTCTTCAAGTGATTGTCTATCACGCTTAAACTCAGCACACCACTTTTTTTCACTGTTGAATATGCCGGAGTACCCTCTTTTAATGTTGCCCCGGTGTATTTCTTGAGGTGTCATTTTCCTTTTAACAAAATATTTGACCACGACACGAAGTTCGATCTTCTCCAAGACATTTAACACTGCTCACTTCTTTTTAAAAATTCACAACACACAAAATAAGGTCATTAAGTTATATGTTAAGTATTATTTACTTATAAAAAGGTTCAAACTTAATATTTATTAGAAAACATTCCAGTTGTTGTTTCTTATAGGTCAGTCCACACACTTTTAGGACAACCCTGGTATATATATATATGAATTTTTCTCATATCACTCTAGTACCAGTATTTCACTTTGGCAATACACCCAATTTCTTTACACAACATTCGGGTCCAATAAAATTGTTAATTTAGTTAATTTGATAGGTTTTATTAACAATAGGATTCCAATTCTTTTCTTGCTGCATTCTTTAGTTTTAGATTAATTGAATAATTTTGTATTCCATGTGCATTAGCGGTATTCTTAAAAGATCAAATAAGCACTTGAATATTCGGATCTAAATAAAGGTAAATGATGTATGAACAATTTAATCTCTTTGTGATCCTGCGACGTTTCTTGATCAGCCACGTTCTCACAGTTGATCCATTTCAGCCTCCACAGCAAAGAGGACAGATATCTTGATGAACAAACAGGAACGTTTGAACTAACGAATATTATCCTTCGTAACAGATAAAGCTATAATCGAAATGACATGTGACAAATAAGTCTTAGTTCAACTTCAAATTACACGTGATTCACAAGCCTATTGACTTCTTCATATACTATCAGAACGAAACCCCACGCTTGTACCCTTGTACCGATAGTTTTTAGTCTGGAGCAATTATTAGCAAACTAGTTTCATTTCTTGAAGAAAAAATTAGTTCATAACTGGTCCCCCGGTAAGACAGCGGTAGGTTTACGGACTTACAATGCTAAAAATCCGGGGTTCGACTCCCCGTGGTGAACACAGCAGATAGCCCAATGTTGCTTTGATTTAAAAGAAACAAACAACAAACAGTTCGTAATAGAGGTAATTTTATTCTGACTCATCTTCACATCAGCTTACAGTTTGATCAGTTTTATGAAATCACTATTGTATTATATAGTAAATTTTGGATATTGAAGTAGTCGCCGTCTAGATATGAAGGTTACTCTGAGAAGAGAAGCAACAGTTTTTGCTTTTTCTGATATACTAAAATCAGCAAGAAATGAATACTTTCTCAAATAGAAGGGTAAACAAACATTGTAAAGAATTATATATTATTCACGATTGTTTTATAGTTCTGCCAGTTCATAATCATCAACAGGTCATCGGATGATGATAGCAGATTAAAATAAAAAATAAACTATCCTAATGCTAACGCATATCAATCACCAATACCTCTATAAGTTTGGTTTTTAAAGCACATTCATGGTTATTGTTATTCATGTTTTTAATAACGTTTTCGAGTTTAAACTAACTAAATGGTGTCGTCTATAAACAATCGAACATGCGATCGAAATATATTCTGGGTCCACGCAAATGGAGTTTTTAAAACTCAAGAATATGTAACAATATACGGTAAAAAAAAAGGTTCAGTAGGGTACCTATTCAGAAATACTCTACACCACATTGTCCATGAACAAATCATGATTTATTTTCCTTACATGAATCTTTCTGAAAACTTTCAAACACCAGCATGTAGCAAATATTAAAGAGTATAAGCAGTGGTTAACCTAACGCAAGAGTTTGATGTAAGTAGAGGAGAATAATGTTAATTGTGTAATGTATTTTAGTAAAGCTGTTAGACATTTTTAAAATAAAGTACCACAACGTGGACTTAAGTTCCAATTATTTTACTGGTTCTTAAGAAAATAAAACTTCACATTTAAAAATCTATCAGCAAAAGTTATTTGATGTATAAGGTCTTATTTTCTAAACTTTGGTTGAAAAAGAAAGCCACTGACTGTCAAGGCGACGACATATTAAAATTCAGTTTCGTATCTGTCTAAATACAATCTTTTATGATTAATAAAATTTGTTGAAGAATGCCCGAGTAATGAGCTATACATATATATATATATATATATATTACATTCACTTTAATGTAACTAAATAGGAAAGAGGATAGTTATTATTCTGCCTGGTTTTAAACGAGCAAACTACGAAAATACCCTCATCCACGAGCAAGAAACTGAAACTGTTCATTTGCTCTTCGCCACTCAACAAACAAATCTGGGAGCGAACAATTTTTCAATCAAACCTATTCTGTTCCAGATTATTTTTCACACCCATCTATCGTGCATGCAGGAGCCACCGGAAATGGTTTTGTAGGAAAAGGTGGAACATAAATGGAAGTAGGCTTAGTAGTCTCACAGTCTGTTCTGGAAGCAGTTTCAGCCCAACGATTCTCTTCTCGCACCGTCGTCTCATAATCTGGAGGTCTGTCTAGCTCCCAACTCTTGTCGTGGTACTCTTCCAGTACTCGGTTATAAGTACGGTTGTTATTACTAACAGTGTTGGTGTTAGGCCTGTGTTCCGCCATGATCAGATATGAAGATTCCTCATTAGATTCATTTCGAAAGGAACACACCTGCGATGCTTGACAGACTATCAGAAGCCACAAGAAAGTAAAAAAAATTGCAGATACGATTAGTATAACTATATCAACATTACGCATCCTGAAAAAAAAAAGAACAAACAATGTCCTAGAACAAATTATCTGCAAAAAACAACAACAATGTGCTACAACAAATTATCTGAGAAAAAAACAACAATGTACTAGAATAAATTCTCTGAAAAAGAACAATAACAACAATAATGCCCTAGAACAAATTATCTGAAAAAACAACAACAATGTGCTAGAACAAATTCTCTGAAAAAGAACAATAACAACAATAATGCCCTAGAACAAATTCTCTTCATACGGTGCTCTCAAGAAAATATTCATATACATAAATGATCTAGCCATTGTTATTTTATATTTTTCTATCTTTAAAAAACATTTTCATGTTATTAATAATTCAATTATTCGAGAGAATATGAAATCTTATTAAAAAATAGTGTAACACTCTTATTTTTTGTTTTAATGGGTACTTAAAGACTTAAAAGTCATATTAATTGACAACATATCTTTTACAACAGCAACAACGTATTTTCGAGTGAGTGTCGGGATATTTTTGATGTTCTAATTATGATAAAGTACATTCATGAAATGCCAAAGGAATCAAACTTTATAGATGAGCATGAAATTATATACAAAAAAAGTCCAGAAACAGGAGTAACTTTGTATAGAAATTCAAGCTAAATTTATATTCATTTGCTCGTTTATGTCTTTATAATATTAAACCGAATAATATTAATATTATTATGCATACAAACATGTTGTTCTCGAGAGACCGTAATGTAGGGTAACTTACAATTAGATACAATTACAACGACTTCTCATCATATTGAAACTTTTTTCCTTTATTGCGAGATTTTGACCCACATATTCCAGAGGCTTCGGCAGAAAGTTTTGGAACATTCCATGTTAGAATACTGAAATACTGATGTGTTATGTACTAGTATCATGTACTAGTGACGTTATGTATTGAGACTTCTCGAACATCAAAGGCTCCATTATATAGGAGTTTTAATGAAGTGAGTAGCTCTAATATTTTAATTTGAAGAACTTCAACGTTTTTATGTGCTGCTAATAATTAATGCTGGTATATTTAACCTGGTTTTATGTTAGTGAGGCATCTGAGGTGTTATGTTCAAGTAAGTGTATTTGAAGTGTCTCAATGTACACATCTATTTAAAAATTCAACATTAAAATATCAGCTTGCGTAAATCTATTTCTAGTGTATTTGAAATATAATGTATACTTGTATAACAAGTGTTTTAAAGTAGTATATTAATGATGTCATGCCCTATTGGAGTATTTGGTGATCTACAAGTGTAACATAAGTGCTTTGCAGTGGTATGTTCGTAATGCTATGTCCTAGTGGAGTATTTGTTTATATATAAGAGTAATATAAGTGTTTTAAAATGGTGTATTATTAATGTTATGCCCTAGTGGAGTATTTCTGTATATATGAGAGTAATATAAGTGTTTTACAGTGGTATATTAGTAATTGTCATGATATAAAATACTGTTTAGTGTAGATATTATTGATTCATTTATTTTGTGAGTGAATATTTTGTGATTATTTAGTTTTGTTCATAACAAGAGAGTTAGAAGCAATTATTTTAAAGTACATGTTATGACAAGTTTAGTTACGTAAATTGGTAAGAGTCATATGTTGTGTTTATAACTCTTTGATGTTTAGGTTATAGAACATCTCGTAAAATTTATTGATGCCGAGGATATAACGAGCAGACGATTAAGTAATAAACATTTAAACAGTGTGAGATAGACAGACACACACAGACAGGGCAAAAGAGAAGTAAAGTTACGAGAAGCAATTAGGCCAAAGAAAAGTTAAACGTAAAGTTAATCTTCGTAGGAGTAGAATGCCTAAATATTAATATAGGCCTAACGGCCGATATATTAGAGTGAGACTAACGGTGTTTATAGAGCTAAGACGAATAGCTTATTTCGTGAAATAGGGTTCTAAAGTAATTGAACTTGCCTCAGTGTACTTTGACAAATAGACAGACTATTCTCGGAAATACAAAGAGAGAAAATAGAACAGACGGTTTTAGAAGTATAGGATACAACCGTGGTAACTCGACGATAACGTAAGTGAACTATACTCGGATAGTTTGGCGATAGTAATAAAGAAAAATAGTTCGGCTTGTCCACTGAAATTCTAAAGCAATTAAATAGGTCTAAGTGGGCTTTTGACAAGAAGAAGAGAACTACATAGTGTTTATGATATCATTATGATCTCTATAGTGTAAATAATTTGTTGTACATACGTTTAGCTAGTTTCGAATATATATATTATTTTGAAAACAAGTGGAGTGAGTGCTGTTCATTTATTGCCTACAAGTCACAGACACCTACTGTAGAAGAATCCTAAGCCCAAGGTTTTAGTGTCTTACATTCAAACTTTTATTAAACTATTTTTTATTTATGTTATACCAATAAGAATAGCATAAAATCTTAACTAAGAATCTATATTTTAATAGTATACAAGTTTTAAGTTCTTAATTCTACAAGGAAATATATTTTAAAAAATCATGAATTTCACTAATGTGACCCACGTAACATACTTTGTCTTAGCATGTCATCATCCCTATTTTTTTCATCACCCCTCGAAAATGTACGAAATTAAACGTAAAATGCTCTCTGTAAAATCGTTATTGCTCAAACAAACCATAATTTTTATAGCCTTCAATTTTGTTTGGTTACAGAGTTATCAAAAAGACAATCAGACCCCTCCTGCGACACCCATCTCTCACATCCTCTCTTTCACAATTCGTTGATAGTTCTCTCTTATGTTTCATTATATATTTACCTATAACCAATAGAAAGTCAAGATTTTCATCCATCAAATGACGTATTGTATAATATTGTATTCTGAACAGATAATAGTCAATTTCACTCAGAGTAGCAACATCGTTCCCGTGGGAAAGTTAAGGACGAGCTTGGATGAATTAGTAATGGCTCTTGTCTCATAGTTAGAAAGCAAGGAAAAGTTTTAGAAGTAAGTGAATTTGTTGGCCAGGTGGTCAGGGCGCTCGACTCGCAATATGTGGGTCGTGGGTTTGAATACCCGTCACACCAAACGTGCTAGTCCTTTCAGCCGTGGGGCGTTATAATGTAACGGTCAATCCCACTATTCGTTTGTAAAAAGAGTAGTCCAAGAGTTGGCGGTGGTGGTGATGACTAGCTGCCTTCCCTCTAGTCTTACACTGCTAAATTAGGGACGGCTAGCGCAGATAGCCCTCGTGTAGCGTTGCGCGAAATTCAAACACAAACAGTCAAATGAATTTGTCTACTTTTTTCATGTTATTATTATATATATTCTTTGGTGCATTATTTAATTAAATAAAAATTGTTAATTGCTGCACTATAATTACTATAAAAAATCAGGCTTAACTCTCCTCGACAATCGAGGAGAAGAAAAAAGAAGATTGGGTAAGTACTTTATTTCTTGTTTTTCGCCCCCCAGTAGCACAGTGGTATGTCTGCGGACTTACAACGCTAGAAACCGGGTTTCGATACCCGTGGTGGGCAGAGCACAGATAGCCCATTGTGTAGCTTTGTGCTTAATTCCAAACAATAAACTCTTGATTTTTCATATTCATTCTTTATTTCTTATCATAAAAGTAACTGAAATTAAAAATACAGATCTTTTTAAGTTATTTAAGACTAGATTAAGTAAAATAAGTAATTATGATAATATAGGATAATATGGCTGCGTTTCTGTGATTATTTTTCTGTTCATTCCTCGTGATTGACCATAGCTAGGCCTACTTGTTGTGGGTAGTAGTTATCCTCATGTTGGAATAAGCTGAGTTGATACAAAAGATTGCGAGTTATATCATCATGGAGATTGTCAGTTGGTGTGTTCCTTCAAAAGCTCCATCATTTTCAAGCTGTTGCATTATATTTATAGTGTCTATGGGTTGATTTATTAGGGAATAGGTTAGTACATCAAAACTGATCATTCTGTCTTGTGTAGGTTATCATGGTCGCTTTTTTAGCAAAAGCAAAATGGACTGGCTTTTTAACATGCTTTACCTGTTAATAGTGATATAATATTTATATGATATATAGTACAGTGAGTACTGCGGTCTTTTCCAAGTTCTTTTGGATGTTTCTTGAGGAGATTGGACAAATGTATATGAAGAATGTTTGTCCAAGAATTATCAAAGAAAAAAAATTCTAGAAAGATTAACAACTCGATCACAGACCAGTTCATAAGTAGGTAAAAAAAAAAAGACGAAAATTCATGGATGAAGATGAAGTTGATGAGTTGGAAGCAGTTCAGGCAACTGTGCAAAATGGAAGACATTTGCTGAATCTCTGGTGATGCACTCACTTGATAATGAATAAAATAAGAACAAGAATACTCATGAGTGACTCCCTATATGATGAAATATATATATGGCATTAACAATTTAAAAAGGAAAACAAAATATATGTGTGTGAGTGTGGTCTAAATGTTCCCGGCGCGGGCAACAGCCTCGAAAGTCCTACTGTGTAGTCAGTTATTTTTCTTCTGCACTTTCATTCATGATCATTGTTTACGCAGAAAACCTCTGCTTATGAACTAACGTTAGACAAACAACAGCTGGATGACCTTACCAATGGAAGATGCTTTGATGTGGCGGTGTGGATTTAAACTGTTTGACAGTCATTGAGGTGCCTTTCTCGATTCATTCTGCATTCAAATTCAATGGGTCATAAAGGCCCTTACCATGAGTTGATCAATCATCAAGCTATTGTTCTATTACGACTCCATAAGTATCAACTGTGAGTTAGTCGTCAGAACTTTAGAACTTGAATTAGTTCATGACTATGTTATAACTGTGCACTCAAAATCTGGGAGTATTACACTGTTTGAAGAACATTAAGACTTCTTTTAAAGAAATATTTATGCAGTGAGTTGACATGTTGAATAATTTCACATGGACTACTCCTACCTTCTGTATAGTTTTAGAGAGGGCTTTCTTAAGTCTATCAGTACAGAGCTCAAAACCTCATCCATAAGCCTAGAAAAAACGCAGAGGTAGTCCAAATGAAACTACAAGGGAAGGAACTCAGCACAGAATGCGAAACCTCGTCTCCAAAACTAAACAGAAGGCAAGTGTAGCCAATGTGTAACTATCAGAGTAATAACTCAGCACAGAGTTCGAAACGTTGTTTCCATAACTAAACAGAAGGTAAGAGCAGTACATATAAAACAATCAAAGTAAGAACTTAGCACAGAATTAAAAATGTCGTCTTCAAACCCTAGACAAAATGTAGAGTAGACCATATAAAAACATTGAGCATTAGACTAGACAACCAATGGTGAGTTGCGTCAGGATACACTCTAGAGCCAGAGATGTGGCAAGCTACTAATATGTCATATTATTATTAATATGGAGGAGATGAAACAACGTAGTGTATTGCCTGAGGGTAATTAATAATTTAAGTTATTATATATTTTATTAATGATGGGATTATCCTGCATGTTCAAGTGCCAAAGGAGTAGTAATAGTGTTAGGACATGTTCTAGCATCAGAGGGTATTTAATAATGAATATAGGCGATGAAAGCGGACAACCATTAATCCACGGGGTAATTAATTAACATTTATGAATGTGGATTGATATATAATTATGTTGATGCCATCCAATAAGACTATATCCACTGGAAGGAGCCATTCCGGTACGAATCGGTTATGACCTCTGTGACATCAGAGGTCAAACAAACATGTTCTCTTCCCTATATTACTTAAATTATAACATATCGGTTGTAATTTACGGAAGACGATGATCTAATAACACTATAGTTTTCGCAAATATGGCAACGGTTTCTAGCTTTTCGAATCGGGAAGTATTTAAGTAGTTGAAAGTTAACCCTGAAACTTTCTGTTCAAATACCTTCATGATTTTGTCAAATGCGTCTGAAATAGCAGCTGATTTATTCTCCGATGGATCAGCGGTAAGCATATGGATTTACAAAGCTAAAATCCAGGATTTGTATCCCCACGGTAGACAGATCGCATATAGCTCATTGTGTAGCCTTGTCCCTAAAAAAAGAATAGCAAAACAGCTAGTTTTCATTATGGAGTCTCCCAATGAGACAGCGGTAAGTTTGCGGACTTATTACGCTGAAATACGGGGTTCGATCCTCCGCGGTGGATACAGAAGATAGCCCAATGGGGCTTGCTCTAAAAGAAACAAATTAATTAATTAATTATGAATGTGGTGCCATCTATTGACAGTGTTTGGCAAGGCATTTGATAAGGGCGTTCCTTTATTGTTAAGCACAAAGCTACACAATGAGCATTGCCCTCAGACGTACCAATGAGCCACTGGGGGCTAGTATGAATAGGAAAGTTATCTAATGTTGTTGTTATTCTTTACAAAGAAGCTGTTATCTTCTATCAAACACCATACATCAAATATTATATTATGCTCTGAAACTTTATTTAGTAAACGCCACGACTCAAGTTCTTGATTTCAAAAAGTTTTGTTCATTTTTAATTAAGCACAAAGCTACAGAATGGGTTATATGTGCTTTGTCAACCACGGGTATATAGAAAACAGGTTTTTTAGCTTTGTAAGCTATCAGACTTTCCGCTGTGCCACTAGGGGGCAATATAAAAAGCATTGAAATGTGTATAAATTGTTCCTACTTCATTCCTATGGGCTTTTAAGCGTCGTAAGACTGTATTCGTCAAAACTAAAATGTCTTAAAAACAACAAAAACAAAGACTAGAGCTTCTATTCAGGTTGTGATTAAAACAAAATTACCATTAAAACAGACATAAAAATATTGTAACTACCAATCTTATTTTATCATACGTAATATTATTAAAGATAAACTCTCGATCCTTCAAACCATGACCTTAGGAGGTTTCAAAATAATCACAATAAGTTTATCAACAGAAGAAAAAACAACAACTTAGTACATACCAGAAGTCCATTTTCGTTTGAATATAAGCTTTCTTCGTGGTGTACTTGGAATTGTCTTTCAGCAGGAATACTAAGTCAGTTGTCGCTTTTGTTCTATTAAAAAGAATTGTTAGGTGGGAAATATGGTTTCCACCATATCATGAAAGCAACACCAAAATATAATCAACTTCAACGTACGCCCATGGTTTCTCAGTATCTGTAAAGCAGGAATGCAACAACCTTCCAAAGCACGCGTACCTATACTGATGACACTGTGTTATTACGAAATATAAGAACAGGTGTGCAATATGCCTGTACGGTGTAATTATTCACGGGAAACTACCCAACAATCCATCTGTGCTTTTCTAACGTGATCACATATTTGCGAAGACAAGAATAAATACTCACTAGGATATTAGAGTTTATAACTATTTTAGCATTCATGTTTTGGTTCACTTTTACATAAAAGATTCCCAGTGAAAACATGAGATAAATTATACTAAAATTTTGTTTGAATATAAAATGTACTTAGTATTACAAAAATATGATCTGTCTGCAAAAATTGTTGCTAACATCAATTGAGTTCTGGTTACACTTTAATTGATACGTCTAAGTGAACGCTTTTCTAGTTTTATACTGTCCGACGTTTGGGCAGACGCCCCTCGTCAGGTAGTAGAGACCGCGTTAAAATGTAATTAGGCTTTTTTGAGAATAATTCCATTGTAACAAGGATTTTACTGCCTCGCGAAAGGTGTCTGCCCGAAACGTCAAAGATAAAACTAGAAAAAGTTTTAAAGTTTTTCTTCTCACGTCTTGGGGAACAACGCTCATTCAAGAGTTTTGATATACAAAACTTTGTTATTTTAGCATAAAGCTACACAACTATCTGAGTGTAGAATCGAACCCCGGATTTAGCATTGTAAGTCCATAAACTTACCGCTGATCCCCCCTGATCAAAACCATCAGTAAACCACAAAAAAAGGGACAAGAAAACATTATTCAAGTTTCAAAGTCAAGTAGAAATGAACGAAATAGTAAAAACAAATCCTAAACACTTTGTTCTATATGTTTTTTTAAAAACAAGATACTATATGAGAATCAATCAAAAATTAAAAAAAAAATCACAAAATAAAACAATGTTTCCTTCAAAAATTTCACCTGACAAGCCAATAACCAACTAATTGTTACCAGTAGCAGTACAATTGTATTTTGTACAATACAATTTCATTTAATGAGCATAAAAACACGATTTTACTAACTTTAGGGTAACACCAGCACGGTTTGTAAATCTGAAAATTTCTGAGCACAATTTTGAGAACAAAAACTGTGTCAGATATAAAAGACTGTTTAGTATAGGTAGTATTAATTAATTTATTTTGTGAGTTAATAGTTCATGATTTTTTAGTTTTTTTTTTCATAAGAAGAGAGTTAAAAGCAGATGATTATGTGTTTGTAAATTATTGATGTCGAAGCCACGGAGACTTCTAGAACGCCTCAGTGATATATATATATATATATATAGCGACGACCAGACGAAAGACAGAGAGCGG
>NW_013665887.1:423313-425670 GCF_000517525.1 Limulus polyphemus
CAGAGCACAGATAGCCCATTGTGTGGCTTTGTGCTTAATTCCAAACAATAAACTCTTGATTTTCATACTGATTCTTTATTTCCTATCATAAAAGTAACTGAAATTAAAAATCCAGATCTTTTTGAGTTATTTAAGACTAGATTAAGTAAAATAAGTAATTATAATAATATAATTAAAATGGTTCACGAGGCATGCACGCGAGAAGCTCGTGGGTAATGTAATTCCACAGCGTAACGTGAGCTGCACGTTCCTGGAATGATTTTATATTTGTTTTTTGTTTTTTGGAATTTCGCGCAAAGCTACACGAGGGCTATCTGCGCTAGCCGTCCCTAATTTAGCAGTGTAAGACTAGAGGGAAGGCAGCTAGTCATCACCACCCACTGCCAACTCTTGGGCTACTCTTTTACCAACGAATAGTGGGATTGACCGTCACATTAACACGCCCCCACGGCTGAAAGGGCGAGCATGGAATGATTTTATAATGGCTCGGATAGTAGCTAGACACGTTCAAAGGGCAATAAAACAATAAAATTTAATTTTAAATATATATATAATGTTGCGAACTTAGTGCTACTTAGGATAAACGAATGTAGTTTCATTTTACAATTTGAAGTCATTCTAGAAAGAAAAAAGGTTAATTTAAGTTTATTTCGATTTTCTTTTTTTTTTCTTTTTTTTTGCTGGTTACGAGATCGGTCGAATTGATCGAACCCGTTTTGAGATAGAGTAGAGAAAATAACAGATAAACTATAAGGATTTATTGAAAAAAACGTTTGGAATGCATTTTGGAGGTCTTAGGGATTACACAAAGGAAATTTGAGATTTTTGAGATGATGAAAAGTTTTTAATTTTAACATGAAAATTACTTTGCACAAAGGCTGTTCAAAACAAATATATTCATGGACAAATATTTATTTTATTAAAAATACTTCACTAAGAAATATTACTTTTTGTATGTGAAAGACTTGTAATATTAACTTAAAGACTGTCAAATTTCGTGAAGATATACCCAATATATTGAGAGTTATAAGTATTAAATTTATAAGACTTTAATTGACAATTGGCGGACATTACTTAGTTTCTGACTGTATATAATGGTATGTCCTAGTGGAGTTTTTGTTTATCTATACGAGTAACATAAGTTTTGCAGTGGTGTATTAGTAATGCTATGTCCTAGTGGAGTATTTGTTTATCTATAAGAGTAATATAAGTGTTTTACAGTATTATATTATTATTAGTTTGTTTGTAATTAGGCTCAAAGCTACACAATGGGCTATTTGCGCTCTGCCCACCACGGGTATCGAAACCCAGATTCTAGCGTTGTAAGTCCGCAGACATACCACTGTGCCACTGGGGGGCATTATTATTAGTAATCCTATGTCTTAGTCGAGTATTTTCTTACCTATGAGAGTGATATAAGTGTTTTAGAGTGGTATATTAGTGATGTTATGTCTCAGTGGAGTATTTAAGGTATTATGTACTAGAATATCGGAGGTGTTATAAAGTAGCTGTAATGTATGTACTGGTAATGTATTGCCGGTATGTAACACCACATTAATCAGTGCATTTGGTAAGAATTTGCAGAATAAAGAGTTGACAGTGTAAAAGAAAATGTAACAAAGGGTATATTCGAAGCGTATAGAGAAATATGTGAATATTATGAAACCTAATTCATCATTTTCATATTTTATGTAAATGAATTACTTATTTCTTATTATAAATTAAGATATACAGCTTCTTCTAACCAGTATCGATAAAATGCGCGTCAAATAAATTTTTTATGTGTAGTACAATTAAGTTAGAGATAAAGACGGCTTGAGATTAGGATACAAATTTTGTCATGGGTAATAAACAAACTGACAAGAAAATTAAACAGATTTATTTTCGATAAATATGCATGTAGAAATAATACTAGTAAATAGGAGCAAAACTGAAATTACTGGACTGAAAACAAGTGAAAGAACCAATAAAAAGTTGAAGAAAGAACAGATATATGAACAGAGTAAGAGAGGACAACATAAAAAACTAAAATTAGAATAAAAAAGCACTAGAAATAATCCGTATAAAGTAGGATAATGAACAAAGTAATACTGAAAGATCTGAGAAATCGCCAGAAGAAAGCAGGATATAGAATCCAGTAGAAATTAAAATAGCTATTAATATTAAAAGAAGCCGACGAAAAATGACCTTAGAGAGTGAATAGAAGAGTCGTTGAAAGTAACTAAATGGAATAACTAGAAAACTTAGTAAAATTAAAAGTTTGAAAACGAAACTAGAAGTAGAGTATAAAAGAAAATCGCAATGAGACGAATAATGTGGGAGTTTTAAAAAATATTTTAAAGCAAACTCTAAACACT
>NW_013665887.1:425992-428246 GCF_000517525.1 Limulus polyphemus
CATGTTTGGTGTGACGGGGATTCGAACCCACGACTCTCAGATTGCGAGTCGAGCGCCTTATCCACCTGGCCATGCCAGGCCCACACGAATACTAAGTCTTTGTCTAACGTGTGTGCCCCCCCCCCCCAGTGGCCCCAGCGGTATGTCTGCGGACTTACAACGCTCGAAACAGGGTTTCGATACCCGTGGTGGGCAGAGCACAGATAGCCTTTTGTGTAGCTTTGTGCTTAACTACAAACAAACCATTGTCTAACGTGAGATTATAAGAAGCAAAGAAAATGAGGAATGATTATTATGTGGTTCGTTTAAGTTCAAGTGGTTAATATTCCTTGTTAATATTTTCAGGAATAAAGATGTAAAAAATGAAATACTTTGCATCAAAATTGTACTTTAATTTTCTTTCACATAGTTTTTATTTCTCTTTTGTGGAATATTATTACATAATCTCTCCTTCTTGCAGTTCTATGGACAGCGATAAGCTATACGTGATTCTTTATAAAGCTACTATGAGCTTCATAAAACAAAATGTAATATTGTCAAGATAAAATATCGACGTAATAATAACATTTTTTCTTTTATAGAGTAATGCCCATTCACTTCATTTAATTTGAATGAAAATCCATTCAGAACCTGAACAAGGAGACTGAATTGATCAAACAGTAGATTATTTCTACATTGAGTAACATGCCTTTTATACGTTATGATATATATATATATGAGAAAAAGCGTAGAAAAAAAAGTTTTATAAAACTTGAACTTTCTTAATAATAACTATTAGAAAGCACTATATTTTTTGGTAACTTTGATTATACCTGTTTCTTTTTTCGATCAAGTATGATTGCACCGTATTCACACTTCAGGGAATGACAATCAGTCATCGCATAAAACCAAATTTTCTTCTTCAGATTAACATAATAAAATAAAACCTGAAACGCGATGAAGAGAAGCGACGACCACATTATTCAAACAAATAACTTATTCGCAGTCGAAAACTATAAATGTGACCGAATAAAAATGAAACATCAATATGCAAAGTATTTTTTCAGTAAGATTGTGGTGATCGGATGTCAATGCTGCCATGGTTAGTAGCTTAAGTTAAACTATTAATGAGATACGTATACAAACATATATACATATATTTATCATTAGATGTTAATTACTAATTATATTATATCCTATGTTTCATTGCTAATCTGCTATCGTTCTCAGGAATGTCCTGAGAGGGACTGTTTCTGTGGTCCAGAGAGGACTGTATCTGTGGTGGGAGTGCCAGAACTCAAGCCTGGGTTCTCTTCATAAAAAGACTGTTATGTTATCCACTAATCCGATGTCCCCCTCCAATAGGACTTGAATAAATTCACTTATATAATACTGACTTCTGTGCTAGGTTGAATGAGAGTGTTATCAGTTAGCTTCTTTTGTTTTTTACCCGCAGCATTTCGGCTCCTAGAACGGTTCTGAGTTTTTCGTTTTGTTTTTTCAAGTACAAACGTTTAGCTCTTAGCTCCGTCATCTCTTGACCGATTTGAGATCTAATTACAGTTTTGGACTCAGGAGGTCAAACTCTTTCGATTGATTTATTTGACCAAGCCCAAGGTCTCATACATTAATTTATTCTAATCCTGCTAAAATAATTTCAATTTGAGAGTAGGCTGATAGAGATCCTGATAAGTAATAAAATCGAATCGGGTATACGTACGTCACACGCTTGGTATTGCTGGCGCACAAAAGAAAAGAAAGGTCTCGTGTATTAATTTACTCTAATCCTGCCTAAAAGAATATCAAGTGCCGCGGCTATTGAGGATTCTCTCTCATGTTTTTACTTTTGCTTAGTTTATATTTCCTTTATTCCGAGTATCATTCCACTATATCTTATAGTATTGTTCTTTGATATGATGGATTATTACAGACAGACCAGTGTTACAGAGTTTTGTTGGACCGGCATGACCAGGTGGTTAGGGCGCTCGACTCGCAATCTGAGGGTCACGGATTCGAATCCCCGTCCCACCAAACATGCTCGCCCTTTTAGCCGTAGGGGCGTTATAGTGTGACGGTCAATCCCATTATTCGTTGGTAAAAGAGTAGCCCAATTGTTGGCGGTGGGTGATGATGATTAGATGCCTTCCCTCTAGTCTTACACTGCTAAGTTAGGGATGGCTAGCGCAGATAGCCCTCGTGTAGCTTTGCGCGAAATTCAAACACAAACAAACAAATGAATTTGTCTACTTTTTTCTATGTTATTATTATTAAATTA
>NW_013665887.1:429246-432706 GCF_000517525.1 Limulus polyphemus
GTGTCGTCAAAGGGTGTTCTAAGGCAAACTGAACCTGCTTGTGTGGACTCTGACAAAAAGCAGACGATTATTTGGAAGTAGGCCTAAATTCCGAAAAACAGACGAATATTGGAAGTTCAGGATACAACTGCAGTAACTCAACGATAGCGTATGTGAATTTTACCTTGATACTGTTGTGATAAAAGAAAAAAAGAGAGAGAGAGAGAAGAAAGGAATAAGTGAATTATCCACTGTTAGTGTTTAAGATAAAAATAGAGAAAGATAGTTCGGCTTGTCAACTGAATTCTAAAGCAATTGAATTGGCCAAAGTAGACTTTTGACACGAAGAAGAGAACTGTGTAGTATTTAAGATACAACTATGATATACATAGTGTAAATAATTTTTGCACATACGTTTAACTTGGTTTGGATATATCAATTGAAAAACAAGTAGAGTGCGTGCTGTTCATTTATCTTTTTAATTTATCGCCAACAAGTCACAGACACCTGTTGTAGAAGAATCCTTAGCCAAACACGCACCTTAATATATATTTTTTACTACTACTCAAAAAAGTAAGTTTCTGAGGAACTGTTAGAAACCAAAGTTTTATGGTCAGTAGAAAAACATTTTTAGTCAACTGCGTAAGGGTGTGCTGGAAAAAATCTTCATTCCCCATTCATCTTTGCCGGCTCGCTCCTAAGTCTACATTTGGCTTTGCTGGCGCAAACTGTATAGGGAAGAAGGAGTGGGGACTTGGAAGATATATCAATGGTTGTACTTACTTATCATAGAACCTAAGGTAAACATTTTGGATTTACTCTTTATACAGGGGTTTTGTTCATTGCTATATAAAATGTGCACTCTAATTATCCAGGGGACGAGGCGAGTCACCATTAGAAAGTGACAGTGCTGGTTTCTTGTGACAACAAGATGATGTCCTGAGGGCGTGACACTGCTTTGTTGACTAGAGAGTGGCCTTCAGTCACGTGGATAGCACGTGCCTCTAGAGAGTTGTTGATTGTTATTAAGCACAAAGCTACACAAAGGGCAACCTGTGCTCTACCTACCACTAGTATCAAAACCCGGGTTCTAGCGGCATAATTACGCAGGCATTCCGCTGTGCCACTGGAGGGTCCCCTAGAGAGAATAAATTTTAACTATTACTTCTTTTTTCTTTGTCTTTGAGAGTGTAGCTTGTGTTTTGAGACTGAGTTATAGATAAATTTTCTTTTACAGCTTTTTTTTACCTTTTAATTTTAATGTTTTCAGCTTAAATTTGAACTTTAACGTTTTGATTAGCCATATTTTGTTGTTGCTGTTTTTTTCATTAACTTGTTTAAACTTTTGGTTCGCAGCTTAATTGCAAACCTAAACTGTCTTTCCAGTTTCAACTGGCACACAGAAACAATTGCCATTGTTGAATTTTAACTTGGATTTGAGTATAATTATAATTTAATTTGTACAAGGTTGTGCTCAGTCGCTTTCCTTGTGTCAGACTCAGTCAGAGTCAATATAAGTGAGACATTTACTCCATGACACAGTATCCAATAGATCCATGACACTGTATCCAATGGATCCATGACATGGTATACAATGGATCCATGACACGGTATCCAATGGATCCATGACACGGTATCCAATGGATCCATGACACTGTATCCAATAGATCCATGACACAGTATCCAATGGATCCATGACACGGTATCCAATGGATCCATGACACAGTATCCAATGGATCCATGACACGGTATCCAATGGATCCATGACACAGTATCCAATGGATCCATGACACAGTATCCAATAGATCCATGACACGGTATCCAATGGATCCATGACACAGTATCCAATGGATCCATGACATGGTATACAATAGATCCATGACACGGTATCCAATGGATCCATGACACGGTATCCAATGGATCCATGACACAGTATCCAATGGATCCATGACACAGTATCCCATGGATCTCATGTTTTGGTGAATCTTTGCCACTTACTCTGAGGAAAATCGATGAATCTGAGAATCTCACAAACTCTTTGTTTTCATTTGTATGTACTTCTTGGCCGTTTCATTTTAACTTTGATTTGTTCACTTTTATGCTCACTTTTGTTTGAGTCAGATTCGTTTTTGAATTGCAAAAAGATATATTCTGTGATATAATATCCGACAGATCATCCGTTTTTGTGGATCATACTTGCTTACTTCAGTGAATCTGAGAATACCACAGTATCAAAAGAATCTTATCAAATAATTATGGTTTCTATAAGTACACAAAATGTCATCTATATGAATCAGAAAATTCAAATATGACTTTTTTTTTTAAAATATACGAGTGACTTTATATCTGTAAACTGAAAGCCTAATCGATCAGCTTTGTCAGAGCGCTTATATAATTAAACATTTAACACAAACTACTCACAACCATTTTCAGTAAAACATAGTAATATATCCTTCAACAGTAATATCACAGCGCAATGCCAATTCCACCGATGCACGATAGGTTCATTGCGTATTGTACTATGTACTGTTTGAAATTAAGAAAGATATTTTGAGATCAGTGAATTCGTGTATATTTCCACACGAAATACTAATATAAATTAACAGGAATTGTCACTGTTGAAAAATCTCTAAATTGCCACATCTACCACAGAGTTATTTAACAACTAAACCAACATATACGATTGCTACATCAGGTAAAGCGACCCGGCATGGCCAGATGGTTAGGGCACTCGACTCGCAATCTACGGGTCGCGGGTTCGAATCCCCGTCCCACCAAACATGCTCGCCCCTTTCAGCCGTGGGGGCGTTATAATATGATGGTCAATCCCATTATTCGTTGGTAAAAGAGTAGCCCAAAAGTTGGCGGTGGGTGGTGATGACTAGCTGCCTTCCCTCTAGTCTTACACTGCTAAATTATGGAAGGCTAGCGCAGATAGCCCTCGTGTAGCTTTTCGCGAAATTCAAAACTAACTAACTAACACCAAGTAACTGTTTACTGATATGCAATTGATGCTTAACATGCGTTGTAAGTTCGGAAACCAATTGCTGACCCACTGGAGGAACCAAAAAAAGACTGAAAATATAGTTCTAAAGATAATTGTGTTCTTCAAGTAAGTGCATATAAATCCCAAGGATGTAAATCTTCCAAAACAGAGAAAGATTTATCATCGCCTACATTATTCCTACACAAACCTAATTTAAAAGTTGATTAATTTTCGCAAAAACAAAATGTTTCAGTGGATTAATATCTTTACAATTGAGTAAGTTTTAAAAGAACTCCTCGCTCAGGGATAACCAAGGGATTATTAAAAACCCGTTTTTTTTTAAAACAATCTACCAGTTTTTAATTATTTTTTGTCAATTTATAATGTTCAACTTCGTTTATGAAAGATCTCATGAACAATAACCATATATGAAACATGTGTGAATAAACACACACACATGTATATTTATATACGTATATATATATACCTACTTGC
>NW_013665887.1:432919-444797 GCF_000517525.1 Limulus polyphemus
CGCTGGTATATAAAAGAGGGGAAGGTAATGTGTGTGTAGGGGGATAGTGAGTAATTGAACTGCAGTATTGCGGTATTGTTGAAGTTAACGTTCGTTCGTTACAGTGTTGTTTTAGCGCGAGTATTGAGTTTAAGTGTATCGCAGAGTTATATTCGGAAAGAATAAACCAGTTTTATTAAGTAAAGACTTGTGTCGTTAAAGTTTCGTAGGAACGAAGTTACGGAAAAATAAATTAACAAACGGAGACGTAACAGTATAATGACAAATGTGTGAACGAGCACATATATACTTCAGTGTGATCACTCTGAAATACAAAAAAGACATTTTAAAATTGTAATACGTTATATGTGAATAAATGCAATACACGTGTACTTCAGTATTGTGGAAGGTGTGCTAGGGTGGTAAAATAAACTTCTGGTGAAAGAGGAGGGGCAATAAAACGAGCAGACGGTGAGATAGGTATCTAGGTCGTTGTATAAACAGTAACTCTCATGCATCAAGTCGTCAAGTACAAAAAGGAATTACCCCTGAAACACCATGGTTACCTAAACTAAATCCCCATTATTTACCATCGCGTAATTTTTCATGTTTTCTATTAAATGGTGTTTAGTAAAGTGTTTGTAGCCTGTATTGTGGTTCTGTACTATTGATGGTTTGTCTGCTTGAATTTCAAATATATTATTTCAAGTCATGTGTCATTATGGTATTTTTTGAGAAAAATTACCTTGGTGTTTTGTACGTGAGCTTTTGTTGAGAAGGTTTTTCTTAGGTTTTATTGAACGTGTTTTTTAAATTCAGACTGTGGACAATTAGTACTAATAAAGTAGATAACCAAGATATACTGTGTATATATATATATATATACCAACGAATATTTATTTTGTTTCAAAGGAAAACAATTTCTGCAACCAAGAAGTTAATGATGCTATTACCAAGTTACTAGTTGCATTTGTATGGATTATTCTACTGTCAAGTAATGGTCACTTTCAAATAAATAATGTTCATTGTGAATATACGAGAGAATTACTTCTGAATAATAGTGGACAGCATGAATTTTTATCTGTTTTACTAATCCTTTAGTCTTGTAGATGTTTGACCTAAAATTTCTTATGTATCAATTAACATTGAGGTTAAATGAGGTACGTTCAAGGATGAACCTTTACTGATTGAATTACATTGTAACAGTAAGGATGAAGAATCGTCTACTTCCAAATTAAATTCTGAATATCTTGGTAAGTAAACATCCTCACTACGATTGTGAAAACCAAGAGTCTCTGGATTAGAGTACAGATTAGGCCAGATTTTATAACATCTTGATTTGATTTAGAGACACTTTTTTGTTAGTTTTTATGTTAATTATAGGTTTAAATGTCATTCCTTTTGATAGCGATTTCATGTTTTCATGACTTATGTTGAAAGCCAAATCATAATAAAAATAGAGTTCTTTAAAACTATTATTAAATAGTAAAACACCATAAAAATAAACTATTTTATGCATTATAATTTAAAGCAATCTATTTGATTTTTTGAACAAAAAGAAGACTGGAGATGTTTGGATAAATATTAGTTTGGGATAAGTAGCTATAATAAATTTTTTTCCTCAAAGAAAAAAAAGAGAGAAAACAGAAAAAAAAACACCTTTACTGAATGACTGTAGATCACCATAATAGTGAAAAATAAATCAAAATTTTGGAAGAATATAACGAAATATTGCAACATTTTAATTAGGATCATCCTAGAGTTTGGAGATTAAAATTTCTTTCTTAAAGGTGCGTATATGTAAGAGTAAAAGTCTGTTATAATTTCATTGCAATACATACATCGTATACATATTAAAACCAGGGGAGTACATTCATATTGTTGCCTGTCTGGTACACTTATGTTATTGTTGCCTGGCTGGTACACACATATTATTCATAACAAATAAGTAACTTTAATTTAAAATATGTGTGGTTTTATATATCATTATAAAGAGTAATAAAATAAATAATTTTTTTTTAATGCTTACTATTTTTATACATTTGATATTTTTTTCTCTGGTAAAACAAACTATTTTTTGTACATTTAACAAGTAAAATTCTGAGAATATCCAGCTAGTGGTAAAGTCCCCTGGTGGGACAACGGTAAGTCTGCGGAGTTACAACGCTAAAATTCGGGGTACGATTCTTTGTGGTAGATACAGGCCAATGTGGATTTGCTCTAAAACAAACAAACAAAAAAATGTTCACCATACTTTGTAATTTTAATTGTTTAAGAACCCAGTTGTTCTTATACGTTTTTTTTTGTTTGTTTGTTCTAGAATCACCTGAATATGTTTTTTAATAGTTCGACAGACTTGATGAGATCTATATATTACACTGTCGATTCTTTCCAGTGACCATGCAGCCTTTCTATATATCACCTAAAGGGAATATACAGACTATCAGATGGAGAACCATTGGTTTGACCTATGGACTGCAATTAAATTCACATACTTCTTACAGTAACAATATTTCTGATTTTATTATATTTCGAATGATGGAGGTAAATATCCTTCCCGTTTAAGCAGATGTTTATTTGAATTATAGATTTGTATTCAAAAATATTGCCTAAGACTTCTATGACTAGTTAAGCTCTGGATCTTTAATGAAATTTATCGTAAAACTTTGCTTTTATTATTTATGGCAAAGCAATTATGGTTATCTACCGCCGTCCCTAATTTTGAGCTACTCTTTTTCCAAAGAATAGTGTAATTGATCATCGCATCATAACGTTCCCAACGGCTGATAAGGCGAGCTTTTCTTCGGCGGTGGGTTTCAATTCCGCGACACGTAGACTGCGAGTCAAGCGCCCTAACCACCACCCCTAAACATTTGCAAACAATGAAATTATTCGAGGTTTGAACCGTAATTTTTTCAAAATTAACCGAATACTATTGGAGATTTTTCGAAAACTATACAGAAAGAGTCTTGTAATTCATCCCATAAAGATAAGTATAACTTAATTAACTGAGCTTATTTTCGGGAGAAGGTATATCAGCTAGATTGTTTGTTTTTTTATCTGATTCTTTGGATGAAGGATTTGCTGATGCTCTTTATCTCAGCTTTCAGAAGACCGTTGATAAGGTGTCTCACAAGAGTTTAATTAGAAAATAAGCTTGTTTATTTTGCTATTACTGGCATACTTAATATTTTGAGCTGACAGCTTTATCTAAGCAAAGAGTAGTTGTAAATGGGTACTTTAATTCAAACTGAACGAAGGTGGGCATTGAAGTAGCAGTCAGTATTAAGAAAATTACAGATTAACTCACGAAACTGCAGAACTTAATATTTATGACCTTATTAATAAATAAGTACAGTCTCTCATTTTTTTTAAAGAAGTGCCCAAGTTCTTAACAATTAAAGTTAAACTATAAAATGATACGTAGAAACGTGCTCTTTCTAAAACGTTAGGCTTAGTGCAAAAATCACAATGTGTCTTAATTTATATAAGGTATCTACGTAACAGCACATGTCCTTCTTGTAAAGCTGTACAATTTAAAATAATTTTTTGCTATGAAATGTTTACATTTTTTTCTTTATGAATATTTTTATAACGTACAATGATGACAGTTCCTCCATTTAACAGAGTATAATATTTATCTTCGAACGGATGAAATGTGAGCATCAGTTTTCTGTATAAGTGTATAGACATAGGTACGAGACACTGGATGGAATTTTTTAAACTAAGGTTTCTCTCATGTGTTTTTACAGTGTGAGCCAAGAACAGTAGCACATACACAAAATCAGTTTTCAAACAATGAAGTAAAAATAAAGAGCATGCAATAAGTATTATACGTATATTCATATATCAAGTACTTATCATATAATTCTGTATACTTAGTTCCCTTGTTTAAACTATATATTTTTATATGTCAGTAAATTCTTCGTATAAATGTCAGAATTTGTAAATTGACTAGATACTGTATTAGTTAGGTGTATTTCGTGAAAGCTGCAATCTTCAGGGCTTGTATTATTGTTCAATCTATATATATATATATGTATATACATTCGAATAACTTGTAAATTAACAGAATTATGTATGTTAAATTTCAACTTACAACCTTCATATGTGCTTATAAAGCAAATTATTGCAAAGTATTCTATACATTCATTTTATATCTTTAAAAATACAAAAATGTATATGTTAAAGTAACATAAACCACATCAAATTATGGTCATTAAAATTTAATGAACTACAGCTTATGTGTTAATTCATATATTCGTTTCGCTTCAATAACACGAAACTTAGCATCTTACAATAACGTTCATTCAACCAGAAACTCAAGTGAAATTCAATTTGTTGATTTTTAATTTAATATAGGGATTACATTACTTTACTCGTAAAGAGTTAAATATCTTTTATTATAACTCAAGCTTACTCTTCATGGAATAGAGGTTGTGTCATAAACTGCTGTTTTGCTATACGTATACGTATTTGTTACTTTTGTTCACCAAATAAAGCAATTTTTATTTACGATTCCACATTTCGGTATCTTTAGAAATTCCTGGTTGTATTGGCCTACAACAATTGGTGAAACACAGAGTAAATACAATTATTCAGCCATTTAGCCATAAGCAATTGTATCCAAATCAAATATGTATCCTATACGTTTCTTTATTCGATAAATTAAGCAAAAGAAATAAAAGTATAAGGAAAAAGTGGGCTTAGCGAGGTAGTATAACACAACGCTTAGATGACAATAAAATGTATAACCAGGATTTATTTGCTGTATTTCTGTTACCTTTAGAAGTCGAATAGATGTTCTTTCACATCTGTATTTATAAAAGTGGAAGTTTGTTTATTTTGTTCGCTATAGGAAACCAAACGGTTGAACTTACAAATTTTAAAATAACTTCATAATAACCAGTTTTTTACAAGAACTTTAATGGTGCTATTTATCTGGTGTAGTATTTAATGACGAAATTGACAATTAATTATTATTGTGCCATTTTTTGTAATAAACATATATGCATAAGCACGTTTTGCACATAGAAAACGTAATGGTGGGAGACACTCAGATCACCTTGCTGTCAATTCAGTATTTCCAAAAACAGTTTTCTTTAAGTAGTGCTAAGTGGTTTCATAAGTGATTTAGTAACTTTATGAATTGCAAATTATTGTTTAGTGATACAGGTGATTATGCCACCCAAGAAAAGCCCTTTCTATGGAAAGTCTTCTGCCGCTAAAGGAATGCAAGCACAAAGAGCAGCTGAAACAGGAGAAGAACGCAATCGAAGACTTCAAGCACAAGCTGCAAGACAGGCTGCTCAAATACAGGAAGAGACTTTGGAACAACGTAAAGTTAGACTTCGAGCTCAAGCTGAAAGGCAGGCTACTCAAAGACAGCAAGAAACTATTGAACAGCACAAAGCCAGAATTCAGTCAGAATCATCAAGGCAAGCTGGATATAGACAACAAGAAACTTCTGAACAACGTCAAACCAGACTTCAAGCACAAAAATTAAGACAAATATCTTACAGAGAGCAAGAAACAGAGAATCAACATGATGTTCGACTTCAGGTTCAAAGAACAATACAAGCTCAAACACGATCTAATTTTAAATAAAGCTTTGTTTGATTAAATACTTTTTTATTTCTCGCATCACAGCTTTTGTCTACTTCCTGAATAATTTACTGAAAAAAATACTGAGCTATATATTTCAAATCTAAATTTTCACCGTGTAACGTCGGGTAACTCAGCTAGTCATTTTTAAAAGAAGTTATTACATCGATACATCAAGTGATGTTTCGTTGCTCAGCTATTGAGAAGTAATATCTCTATAATTGTATATCTCTTGTATATGTATCCCTATATAAATAGCTTAGTAGCCTAGTAACTGTTATACTACTGATCAAAGTTTCACGACGAATTTCAGAGTAACCAACATGGTTAAATCCCTATGTTAAAAAAAATTCAGTTCTTCACAGAAATATCTTCTAAAAACAAACTATCATAAAATACGTTATAATAATAATAAGGCCTAAAAGAAAATTATTAATATTTATCTCCGCCACCGAAGATGAACAGAGATTATGTTTTCACCCCTCTGTGTGTGTTTGTCAGCAATATTTCTCGAAAACGGATGAATGGATTTGGACTGTGGCGCAACTTAGAAGTGATTAGTTTTTGGAGTAAATTGGAATCGAAAGGATTTTGAGGGCTCTCAAGACTAGATCCACGGATTTTTATGAAAGTTGGCTTGGAATGGATTCATCTAAAATAAGTACCTTTAGATTTTCGAAATTTTGATATTGGGGCCAAAATCAAAATATCAGGGGAGAATTCTCAAAATTATCTGCCTAGATTTTTCATTCAAATTGACAGGGACACGTAACTAAGTGACAATGCAGAAAAAGAAGCTACTTCCTGATTTTGGAAATTTCAAAATTTCGTTTCCATATGGTAAACCAAGGGGATTTTGAGGAGACGCTGAAGAGGCGATAAAATAGGCAGACTTAAGCTAATCTAACTTAACCTTAGTGACAGCGATATAATATTTTCAAATTGCTATAATTAAACACGTTTTTCCAAACTTCACTACAAATTGCTATTGATATTCTTGTCGTTTTTTTTCTTTCTCTTCATTAAATACAGTGTAAAGTGAACGAAGAATAAATTTTAAAATGATTCGAAAACATTTTGAAAGTAGATGCATGCATTGTGACAGTTCTGGAGTTTCACATAGGTTTGAATTGTGTAATTATATATAAATTCAGTAGATATTATCCATATTCTTTCTTTCAATAGTTTCGTTATAAAGGTGGAATTTAGAAGAAAAAATTGTATATTTTGCAAACGGAAAGTTTAGTTTTTTTGTTTTTTTTTACTGTGCTTAACTAATAGTAGCATCTGAGGATGAAAATAACCCACGAGAACACTAACGATTGTGGAACGGACTAAAAGACGTCGTATGATGGTATTTTCGATGCCCAAAAGTTAAAATGTGATTAAACAATTGTGCAACCAAAGTGTAGTTTGACGTTCTTGTAATAAATTCAAGACCTATGAGTTATACCTTTTGAAATATCTTATTGTATACTAATTACAACAGGAATTAAAAAAAAACTTTAATCGCACATTGGTAAATGTCCTTTGCTATGTCTTAAATTAAGTTTCATGATCTGAATAAAGTTTTCTTTATTCTTAATGTTCACTTAAACTTTCTAATTTCTTAAAAAAGTTATTAGTTATTCACTTAAACATCCTTAGTTTATTTAAAAAATTATTAATTTTTTCAAATAAATAATTCCAACTCTTGAGTTTCTTTTTCATTTCGAAGTGTAATTTGAAGTATATTCTAAGGTTCTACCTTTAAACATATTCTTATATTAACATAATTTAATTAAAATTCAAACCTTTTAAAACTCTGTCTTCATCGTCAGCCTTTACTCTGATCCCTTGTATTAAAATAACTTACGCATACTCAGTTCTATAGACAACTCTCACACACGCCCAGTTCTACAGACAACTCCTACATATGCTCATTTCTACAGACAACTCCTACATATGCTCAGTTCTACAGACAACTCTCACACACGCCCAGTTCTACAGACAACTCTACACACTGCCCAGTTCTACAGACAACTCCTACATATGCTCAGTTCTATAGACAACTCTCACACACGCCCAGTTCTACAGACAACTCCTACATATGCTCAATTCTATAGACAACTCTCACACATGTCCAGTTCTACAGACAACTCCTACATATGCCCAGTTCTACAGACAGCTCTTACATACTCTCAGTTCTACAGACAACTCTCAAACACGCTCAATTCTACAGACAACTCTCACACACGCCCAGTTCTACAGATAACTCTCACACATGCCCAGTTCTACAGACAACTCCTACATATGCTCATTTCTACAGACAACTCCTACATATGCTCAGTTCTACAGACAACTCCTACATATGCTCAGTTCTATAGACAACTCTCACACACGCCCAGTTCTACAGACAACTCTTACAATGGACAATTCTACTGGTAGCTCTAACACATACTCAGATATTCAGACACCTCTAACTGTGTAAATAATATCTAAAAAAAACTCGTGTTCTAGACGCCAGTCAGTTCTCTTTACAACTGACCTTACAGGTCTCAGTTCTACTGACTTCAAGCTTCATATCATTAGTTTATCGAAGACAACATGTGATTAGACACCTAGACTTGACTGCATTGTGAAAAGCTCGATGAAGAATTTCTTTCTAAGATATTCAACCATACACCAGAATCAAAATCATTGGCGTCTTACAGTGACGGTGTCAATGCAGTGTGGCTATTTGTTCTTCTAATATTGAATGTATTAATAAATATTAAAATCAATTTAAAATTAACAAACACATGTGAGCGATTTACTGCGATTGATGATGATGGTGTATGAGAAAAAAAAACAAATGTGTTGTAAGATGTGGCTACACCTATTTATATGCAATTGGTCAATGATTTTTATGTTTCGAAATGTATATACCTTTTTATTTGATTTTGTGTTTTGATATTTCTACGTCGAAACCCATGATAGTGTTTGAATCCTTTCCACCTAAGATCATTTTATATGTACGCTTAATTTGTTGTGCTTGTTTTAAACTCGTTTGTGGTAGCTAAGGTGTAAACCTGAGTGTTTATAACCCTGAAATTTGGCGTTCCATCACTGTGGTGGGCATAGTGCAGACAACTCACTGGGCAGTTTTGCGTTTCAAACAACCCGATAAAGAAGATACTTACTTTGTTTTAAATATCAAAGAAAAGACACAATAATCTTGCATGTGTTGACGTACAAAATAACGTACAAAACAGTTGATCGTTCAAATTTGTACGCGATTGTTTTTATAAATTATAAACGGCAGACCGTTGGTTGAAAGCTCTGAGTGGGAATACCCAAAAGGTTGGCAGCCACTGTCCTCATCAGTATCAAGCCAAATAGATTTAGTTTGATCATATTAAGCAGATTTCTAAGCAACTTTTTAGTTTTCACCTACGATTTTTTAGAGCTTAACAAACGATTATACCTACTGTGTTTTCACAAGCTGGTCAATTCCATCTCAAAACTTGTATCTTGTTCGATTGTTTCTTGTTTTTTTTTAAAGTTAGAAAGTAATTTTAACTACATTACCATGAACTATCTAGTCTTGTGCATGTTTAACATAAATATTCATTAGAGTTTTCTAACCCTTTTTAAGTGTCGAAAACACTTGATAGGCTTACAAGAGGCTTTCATTATTTTTCTTTGTTTTTATAATTTCCCACATAAACATACCTTGAATGTTTACTAAAGCTGGCTGATGTAAACTTTTACAAGCAACAAAGTTATACAAGATTGGAAGGAAAATAACAAGATGCGTCCGTTTTCTCCGATTAAAAATTATATTTTGAGGGAATATCTCCAAGTTCAGTTTATCATTCACAGTATTTTAATACGTAACTGTAAAATGTTTCTTAAAAAATGTTTAGCTCCCCAGTGGCACAGCGGTACGTCTGCGGACTTACAACGCTAGAGACCTGGTTTCGATACCCGTGGTGGGCAGAGCAAAGATAGCCCATTGTGTGTAGCTTTGTACTTAATTCCAAACAAAAAAAAAATTGTTGAGCTATAGTAATGGTATTATCACACGAAAGACTGATAACGCGTTACAGAGTAAATAAAATATACAGTTGTTGATCTTTTGACACCAAAAGTCTTATGTATTCATGTAACTGAATTATGTATTCTCGTAACTGAAAACCATAGTTAGAAATATATTAGGGCGATTAATTTTTGATATTTCTAGCTAAACTTTATAGAACACCTCAACTTGTCTGTTCCTCAATGGATAAAGAAATTGATTATTTAGTGTTCTGAAACTTTAGTTTTCTACTTTTCAAACTCAACTTCTAAGAAATGAAATGCCCCCCAGTGGCACAGCGGTATGTCTGCGGACTTACAACGCTAGAAACCGGGTTTCGATACTCGTGGTGGGCAGAGCACAGATAGCCCATTGTGTAGCTTTGTGCTTAATTCCAAACAAACAAACTAAGAAATGAAAAATAAATTTGACACCAAGGTTGATCACTTCATATTTAAAACAGTAAGAATTTGAAAGTTTAACGCTTCCAAACTTTTGCTTTTCATTCTCAAAGTTTAAGACAAATAAGAGAGATGAAGCATAGAAAATAGCAAAAGTTGTAAAATTCAAAGAACATTCATCAACACATGGTCTTTAGATAACATAGAAGGTATTTCGTTTTCATACTTAAACTTTATTCCTAAAAAAATATACAATTAGCATTACTTTGCCAAAGCCAAAACGGATGTTCCAAGGATTTATTTGAGGAGAGGTTCTCTCTAAGGACTTATGATTTTAAGCAAAATATTTGGACAGAAATACCCAAATGAGAATATATATGATCAATTTGACCAAAGAAACTATATGGTCAGTTTGACTAAAACATTATACGATCAATTTGACCAAGAAAACTATATGGTCAGTTTGACTAAAACACTATGTGATCATTTTGACCAAGAAAACTATATGATCAGTTTGACTAAAACACTATGTGATCATTTTGACCAAAGAAACTATATGGTCAGTTTGACTAAAACACTATACGATCATTTTGACCAAAGAAACTATATAAGTTTATGTACTTAGGTTCAGTTAGAAAAATTTTCAGACAAAATTCTAACGATCTGATTTAACTTTCCGTAAGTACTAGTTGAAATTTTAGGACATATTTAGAGAAAAAATGCTTTAATAAGTGATTGCCGTTTTTCCGTTTCACCATTAAAATAATTTATCTTCTTTTATATTATCGAAACAGGCAAAAAACATATCAGACCTTTCAAAAATATTTTTTAATTTGTTGGTTCACCCTCGGAGCTACAATCAATTTATTTTCATTTAATATCAAAAAAAAAAAAAAAGAGAGAACTTTAACAAAGTAAGAAAGAATAATCAAATTATTAAATGCAACTTGATTGCTGTAATAATTTTGCTATTTTTAGTTATATGAAATACATTTGTGATACATCTTTTATTTTTCTTTGCTAAAAACTCCAATGAATATATAATTAAATTAATACAGGTTTATTCCGATATCCTTTATAAATAGGCCTAGCACAGCCTAATGGTTGGTATCTTAGGTGTAAAACTACTGAGTATAAAATCAGCTAGTTGTATGTTGAAATTGTACACGCTCTCTTCGAATATGAACTTTATAATGTAAATAACAATTTATTTCAACTTAGACGCTTGTTTTTGGAGATTTTGAATAGTAAACATGTTTTTGTTCAAGAAAAGTATAAGCATTTTTTTTTTTTTACATCTTATGCTAGAGTATTAGTTGAAACATTCGGTTAAAAGTTGGCAGAAAAAATCTGTCATTTATATGTTTACTTACTTCGTATTATGAAAAGCTATAATACTAAAGTTTTAATTAAATGTCATCTTTCGCAGCTGGAAAACTTGCATGAGAAAAAACTGAAACCAAAAAGGCTTTTTTGATTGGAAAACACATATTCCGCTATTCATAATTTTTCAGATTAGAATTTAGGTCCATACTGTTGTCCCCATTAATAACCTAAACAGCGATGAGATAAGAGATACTACCGATGACAACAAGGAAACTAAATTTCCACGCTGGCTTCTGAGGCCCAATTTATCAAAATGAATCAGAAAACCCTGTATGTTTACATACTGATGATAATCATTCAACTTTTGTATATTCTAGATGATTTGTTTGTTTTTGAATTTCGCGCAAAGCTACACGAGGGCTATCTGCGCTAGCCGTCCCTAATTTAGCAGTGTAAGACTAGAAGGAAGGCATCTAGTCATCACCACCCACCGCCAACTCTTGGGCTACTCTTTTACCAACGAATAGTG
>NW_013665887.1:445642-447079 GCF_000517525.1 Limulus polyphemus
TACAATTTCAACATACAACTAGCTGACTCATACTGTTGTCCCCATTAATAACCTAAACAGCGATGAGATAAGAGATACTACCGATGACAACAAGGAAACTAAATTTCCACGCTGGCTTCTGAGGCCCAATTTATCAAAATGAATCAGGAAACCCTATATGTTTACATACTGATGATAATCATTCAACTTTTGTATATTCTAGATGATTTGTTTGTTTTTGAATTTCGCGCAAAGCTACACGAGGGCTATCTGCGCTAGCCGTCCCTAATTTAGCAGTGTAAGACTAGAAGGAAGGCAGCTAGTCATCACCACCCACCGCCAACTCTTGGGCTACTCTTTTACCAACGAATAGTGGGATTAACCATCACATTATAACGCTCCCACGGCTGAAAGGGCGAGCATGTTTGGTGTGACGGGGATTCGAACCCGCGACCCTCAGATTGTAAGTCGAGCGCCCTAACCACCTGGCCATGCCGGGCCATTCTAGACGAAAACTGATTCAACAAAAAAAAACATCAATATGAAGTGCAGCAAGGTTCACAAAATAGATTTTCATTGGCTATTCTAGACGAAAACTGGTTCAACAACGAAACGTCATTAAGAAGTTCAGGAGGGTTCACAAAATAGATTTTTCGTGAGGAATTTCGATTTCTTGTCTGGAGTTTAATTTCTTTAAAGTACATCTAAAATGATTTGTTCAAACAGAACCAACAAATTGCAAAACATGGTCAAATATAAATTTTATATTAAGATAGCGCATTAAGTTTTAACTGTGTAAGAGGCATATCGTTCTGCCCGGAGTTTGGATACACTGTCGTTTTCCCGCTCTGTTAAAAAAATCTGGTTCGACATTCAGTTACATTCCAATTGAGCTAATTATTATAGGTAGTAATACTGACGGATCCTCACATACGAAACGAGAGTTTTTGTCAAGAGACAATAATGTACTGACTTTATTTATTTTATTATTATAATATTTCCATTAATGCAATACAGAATAAACGTTTCTTCAATAGGCCTCTTCTTGTTACTGATGCATTAGAAATATATTTCGATAACACATCTTCCTTCATTCATCACTTAAAGCAAGGCGGTTTGATGGTAAATATATTAAAACTATCATCACTTTTATGCAGGTTATGAGCTCACTGTATATATATCAATAACTCATATTTATATTTCAAAGTGCAACTGAGAAGGAGCTGTAAGCACGTCTTACACCATATCGCCATTAGAACATCATTAGAGAAACCATTAGAACATCATTAGAGAAACCACGATTATTCTTTGGCCTTACAATCGTGAGTATATTACTTAAAACTAATATCGAGTTCGACATTATTTAAAACCACAGATGTCTATATTTCGTATTTGAACAGTATACGTTTTGATTGTTTTTTTAATTTTGTGCAAAGCTACACGAAGGTTATCTGCGCC
>NW_013665887.1:447610-458871 GCF_000517525.1 Limulus polyphemus
TTAATTATGATAAACTAAATGGAAGGCAACTAATAATAACTAATCAACATCACCCGCCGCCTTGCGTGAGCTGCTTTTTTATCAACAAAAATGGGATTGACTGTCACAGCTGTAATGGGAAAGCATGTTAAGAGATGGGATTTGAACCCGCGACCCGTACGTTACTAGTCGAACTCCCTAACTACAGGCATTGCCAGGCCTACTACTATAAAATATAGAAATATTAGTGTGTTTTTCTTCTGTTTTACTTGAAATAATAAATTGCTTTCAAAAGATAATAATACTATACACTTGTTGTGATATATTGATTATGTCCCTGAAGTTAATAATATAAAATATAATTTTCATTCGTTGATTTTACTGACAAAATAAAAGCACAAGGAACTTTTGAAGTTTTAAAATATGTAATTAAATTTAGCATTTACCACTCGACTGTAGATTCTTGTATATATTGACAAATTTTATTCTATGAAAAATTATGTTTGATTTTCCTTCAGATGTTCAACATGAATATGCTGAGAAATCATTGTAGTCAGTTAGCCAAGAATGAGTACAAAAAACCCGACATAGTTTATGTAGAAGGATTTCCAATTCCAAGTAAAATCTTTACTCAGGAAAACTTCCGCTCAGCAATAAATTACAAAGCAAGACCAGATGACATATTTCTTGTAGCATATCCTAAGTGTGGCATAACTTGGTTACAGTGTATCGTATGGGAAATCTTCAACAAGGGAGCACCCTTGCCAAGCTTCTGGGAAATGATGGTGGAGCATGTACCTTTTTTAGAAAGAACTGGAGCGGAAGCTGTCGAGAATATGAAACCTCCAAGAATTATTAAAGTTCATTTACCATATCATCTCATTCCAAAACACCCTTTAGCTAAGTACATATTTTTAGCTCGTAATCCATTTGACTGTTGTGTTTCATTTTACCACCACACCAAGAACTTTTCTGATACCTACGGTTTTTCTGACGGAACCTTCAATGATTACTTTGAATGCTTCATTCGAGGAGAGGTTCAATGTGGTGACTACTTGGACTACCTCTTGTCCTGGTGGCCACATCGTCATGACACTAACGTTCTGTTTATTACTTTTGAAGAAATGAAGTCAAATCCTGAGATAATTCTACTTAAAATTGCTAAATTCTTGGGAATTCAGTTCTACACAATGTTGAAAACAGACACGAAATTAGCGCAGAAAATCTTAGAAATCACAGACTTTCACACCATGAAGAGTAAAATGGATTTAACCTTCTACAGAAGTGTCGACAAAAATAACGACGTCAAAATAGTCAAAAATGTTAATTTTTTCCGTGAAGGAAGTGTTGGGAATTGGAAAAGTTATTTTACAAAAGAACAGACTCGGCGGCTCATCGATCACATTAAAGAAAAGACTAGAGATACAGATATTTGTCTCTTGTGGAAAGATATAATGAACAGTTGAGAAAAAACAAGAGACTGGATTATTTCATGTTTAATATTATTGAATACTTAAGGAGAATAATTACAAAAAATATCCTTTGAAATTGTTAAGCACTAAATCATGATATTCATGTACGTGTATTTTTAACTGAATTTATTTAGTTCTTTAGATATGAGCACAAAGTTAAAGACAAAACAATTTCTCGAGTTAATTGAAAAATAAATTATTCATTGCTCAAAGATGATTTATGCTTTACCTAAATTTTATTATAATTTGATTCATTATACAATATAATATAATGTGCTTCTAGTAGGAGCATTGTAGAAAAATTACAGAATTCTGCCTTGTCACTTTAAAACAGTTACCAAGGGTGTGCAGAAGGTTTATGTAGGTAAAGAAATAAATGACTTATACATACATATTTCAGTAAATACATGCTATTTCAAAAATTTCGAGTTATTGCAGCCAGAAGAAATTTCATCAATGTAAGCCAAGTTCTTTATCTTCGTTTATTTGTTTGTTTTTGAATTTCGCGCAAAGCTACACGAGGGCTATCTGCGCTAGCCGTCCCTAATTTAGCAGTGTAAGACCAGCGGGAAGGCAGCTAGTCATCACCACCCACCGCCAACTCTTGGGCTACTCTTTTACCAACGAATAGTGGGATTGACCGTTAATTATAACGCCCCCACGGCTGAAAGGGCGAGCATGTTTGGTGTGACGGGGATTCGAACCTGCGACCCCCAGATGGCGAGTCGAGCGCCCTAACCACCTGGCCATGCCGGGCCCATTTATCTTCGTAAACAGATGTGTTTTTTAAATGAAGTTACGTCAGGAAATTTGTTTTATATCGCATAGTGATACTGCATACATTCATTTTTATATATTTTAACCGCATTTTGCTGGTTAAATAGTTACCAAACCAATTCACATTATTCATATAAAGATTTGAGACATTTTTTGAGTTGACCGTCGTGTTATAATCCTTTCGTAGTTCTTCAATCTTGTGTTATAATCTCTCTGCACACACCCTGTAGCTTTTCTTTAAATTGAATCTGTGCATTTTCTATCCTATCTTCTATCAAACTTATCTGAGTCCACAATATCTCGTTCTTTTAATTCATCTCTTAAACTTCTACCTTTTTCTTCTTGGCCTTCTTTTAATTTTCTGCAACTTTATCTTTCTGGGTTTCTTTTAAATCTCAGTCTATTTCCTCTTAATCATTGTTTCATCATTTCCATTAAAATTCCAATCACACTTCGAGTACTTGGCCCCCCCCCCAGTGGCACAGCGGTATGTCTGCGGACTTACAACGCTAGAATCCGGGTTTCGATACCCTTGGTGGGCAGAGCACAGATAGCCCATTGTGTAGCTTTGTGCTTATTTACAAACAATCGAGTATGTGTAATTTTGAAGTCGAGTCCAAATTATATTAAAATTTTACCAAAATAATCCTATTTCTGACACCAGTGTAGAAATGGTTTATATTGTTGGGTGGGTTCTTTTAGATTATTCAGTAATAATAAAAATACAAATTCTATTCCATTAATGACAACGAAAACATTTTATTTCTTCGACTACAAGTTCTACTGTTAGCTTAACTGAAGTTCACTGATAAGCCTAAGTTCACATTAGACGTAGGTATAATAATTTCATTTACTGAGTTGCTTGATAATTGTTCCTGTTCTACAAAACGTACATTGTATCTCTTATTATTTCGTCGAAAACACAAACTTAATATTCCAAAACCCGAACTGACAAACAGACCCAATCAAAAACCCAATAAATTAATTCGCGTTTTATACTGCTCAAACTGTTACAAGACTTTAGAGGAAATTCCAGAAGTTAAGTCGTGTGCTCATCACGTGACTCCAACCCTTTTTTCTAAACAAACAACAGTACAAACATCAAAGTTAAAAACATAACAAACATATATATCAATTTCGGTAAATTTCCAAACCAAAATACTATTCTATAGGCCATGTATGAAACAACATCTAACAAGCTTTCTCAACAGCTATTTAACAAACAACAACATTTTAATGATGTTTTACTCACCCTACATATCGGAGCAATGCTAAAACACACCCTATCCATTACGATATTACGTATGTTTACTCAATTTCACGCAAGATTTATTTAAAAAGAAAAACATCATCATTTGAATACCCGTAAAAAGTACCCAAACATTACGAACTGCAGCTGATTTACCGATTCATTTATTTCGTTTCAAATACACGGAAGTTTAACTATTTACATACGCACGTATCTCAGGTGGAGGTAGGTTCGTTTTTAACGCAAAGCTACTCAATGGGCTATCTATGTACTGTAAATTGTGGGGAATTGAACCACGGATTTTAGCGTATTGAGTTCGTAAGCTAAACGCTGACCATCCGAGGAATCAAAAAGAGAGAGAGAGGGTTTATTGGGGTGGTGGAATCGACCTTACATTTATCACATTACAATGCTTAGCTAGCCGTAAGCTGTGTAATCCGAATTTATTTACATTATATTCAGTATTCACTACAGGAACCTGGTTTTCCTTTACATAATTTAAAAAAGCTGTAACATTGATACAGCAGCACCACAAGTAGCAGCTAACTATATGAAGTTTCAGTTACTCATCCATTGAGTAGTAGTATCTATATCATATATATAATATCTCAACTTTAATAGCTTAGTAGCCCAGGTAATAAGACAAAGTAATACCACTGATCAAGGTTTCACGAACAGTTTGGGAGTGGCCAGTATTGGTTTATTTCCGTGTTTAAGAAATGAATTACAACTACTGAATGCATAGTACGTATGTCGCTTATTAACTGTATTTGTACAATTCAACTCCTGCATGAACGGGTGTTATTTTTCAAAGTCAAAGTCCTCATCGGTGTTTCAGTCTCGACTTTGGGGGTGTTGGTACAATTTTTGACCTCTTCCTTCCTCGTGTAAAGATGTTTCTTTTTCGCTTCAGTAAATTTTAACGTTGTATTTACACGAGGGTCAGTTAAATTTTAAAAGCAGTTACATCCGTTTTGGTTTAAATTTCCCGCAAAGCTACACGAGGGCTATCTGGGCCAACCATCCCTAATTAAGCAGTGAAATAAAACTAGAAGGACGGCAGCTAGTCATCACTACCCACAGCCAACTCTTGGGTTACTCTTTTACCAACGAATAGTGGGATTGACGGTAAATTATAATGCCCCCACGGTTGAAAGGTCGAGCATGTTTGGTAGGACGGGGATTCGAACCCGCAGATTGCGAGTCGACCAACCTACATACCTGACAATGCCAGGCCTGTTATTTCCGTAAATTGGAACAAAAAAAAACAACAGGAAAGCTGGATTTATATTTTACATCATCTAATTAAGTTTATGTAGGAGATAACCAGGCTCCGTAATAGAAAATAAGTAGCCTCTATTTCTCATGTGTAGCCCCCCAGTGGCACAGCGGTATGTCTGCAGACTTACAACGCTAGAAACCGGGTTTTGGTACCCGTGGTGGGCAGAGCACAGATAGCCCATTGTGTAGCTTAATTACAAACAAACAAACCTCATGTGTACAAAAATTCCCAAATTTACCTATATATGTATATTTTTATGTTTGTTCTTAATTTCTAAGTTCCTCCAAGAATTTTTAACTAAACAACCTCATATTTTGCATAGGCTTTTGATCCCTAAAAAAAAATAAAGAAAGAAAAACATTTTCTGAAGAGTTTTTGATAAGTTCATTCACAATATTCTAAGATCAAGTTTTGATTTTTTTTAATACTTGTATGGTGAACAAAATGATTTTGGAAGTTCTCAAGACGGGATCTTCGGATTGGCTAGTATATGTAAGGATTCATTCAAGCTACGTACGATTAAAATTCTCGAAACTTTCATGTTGGGATACGAATACGAGAGTCTGGGGAGGCATCTCAGGACTGTCTGTCTGGATTTTCATGAAAATTGGCACGGACACGTATACGGCAGTGCACAACAAGGTCTTACTTTTAGATGTAAAATTTTCAATTTCGTCCCTTCCTCCATACCTTGGAAAGCTTGCAGGACTGAGTGTATGGATTTGTTTAAAAATTGACAAGGGCGAACAAATGTTATTGCGAAACAAGATATTCAAAATGTTGTTTTTAATGTATAATTACTGTTTCTCGATAATTCTGAAGGGTAACTTACTAATGTAAAATATTAAACTACAATGTTATTCAGACGGTGTGTTTATCTAATCAAATACTGTATGTTTTTGTGAGGTATGTCTGTAATTGGATATCGTAATGAAAATAATTACACGAAAATATATATGTTCTTACCAAGCTCAACATTAAAATGTGTTCACATTTTTCAAATGTTGTATATATATATAGATTAGTCAATAAAAAGGATAATTTAATTTCTTGATATCTTTCAAAGAAATTATATTATCAATCTTTAAACGAGGCAAAAACGCTTAAAAAACATCACACACCTTATTTTTAGCTGTCTGTAATAACTTTTTATAGTTCCAACATTTTAAACAATGAAATTAAGAAAATGAAGGACATTTATAAAGACATTTTACTCGTTGAAAGAAATATATTTAAATTGTAAACATATATGTAAACTTAACAAAAAAATCCTTACTGTTGTAAAACGGAATGTTAAAATATTTAAAAAAAACAGACTTGTGATTGATGTATAAAATCACATTTTCCCTGCGCAAATGGAAGAACAGGCTATATTTTATCACCAGCACCACTGATCAAGACTCGTGTGTGTGTGGTGGGGGGGGGGGGGGGGGGAAGTGCCATGTAAAGTTTCTTTCACACACGTAAAAAAGGAAGACAAAAGTTCTTGACGCCAGCTTACAACACAATTAGGTTGAAAAGTGTTAACATCAAAACGACTCTCGCAGTCGCTCATGAAAATGTTTTTAAGTTAGAAAAAATTATCGAAGTTTTTTCTTTGCTTCTTTCTCTTTCCTTTGAATTTTCTGTTTTTTCTTCTCTTCTTTCATTCGCTCTTTTTGTCTTAAGTTGTTGAATAACTTGTAGCCGAAAAACCCTAAATAAAATGGGGGAAAAAGATGTTAATTTAGCAGAGATAATTAAACGAAAACTGAATTTAAAAAATAACATTGTATAGGGCAAATAAACTTTATTTAACTTCAAATCAACATGAAATATACTTTATAGTACGTCCGATATAAATAGAAGAAACTGTTTTACGTCAGTATCATTTTAAAATACAGGGTGGTCACATGTTGCCTTTTCGGTTTTAAAACTTAATAATTAACTAACTAAGGAAATACAACCATGCAGTTTTCAACAGCTTGTAGCTCAACTCAAATACTTTTTATTGACATGACAGTAGACTTCTAGTACGATTTCAGTCCACGTTCACTGTAACATGCCCACAGTTACAGTGGCGATGGCGTCAGTTATCCTGGTCTAAGCTATAAGTGCGCAATACACGATATCCTTAACATACCCCCCCCCCCCCCCATACTCCTTTCCTGTACTGGCGTCTGTAATCACTCTGTACCACTGTCAGTAACTTGAACTCTGCAAGCCAAACGACGCATTGAGCCTTTTCTTGCACGGTTGCGGAGTATACGGAGTAACAATACTCACTGGAGTGAAAAAAACAACATAACAATAAAAACTGTTTGAGTTTGTCTACAAGATGTTGAAAACTGCATGATTGTATTTCCTCAGTTATTAAATTATTAAATTTTAAAATAGGAACGATAATATTGGACCACCCTGTATTTTACTAAGAAAACTTATGTACAATAAACCGAAAAACAAATAAGAGAACGAAAGTCGTATTCTACAACAAAACACTTACATACGCAAACACAAAAATACATTTCCACTTACAGATATCGTAATAATAAAATTTTACATCTTGCGCTTGAGGTTTAATATGAAGAAATTAATATGAAGTGCATAGTATCAAATAATATCCGACAATAAATGGATTGCTTCTGATTCAAGATATGAAGCAACAATAACACCAACGGCGAACTAGGGATCTATGCTGTGCTATACGCAACCAATCTAGGCCTCTTACGGTGCCCATTATAAGTTTGTTTGTTCTGAATTTCGCGCAAAGCTACACGAGGGCTATTTGCGCTAGCCGTCCCTAATTTAGCAGTGTAAGACTATAGGAAAGGCAGCTAGTCATCACCACCCACCGCCAACTCTTGGGCTACTCTTTTACCAACGAATAGTGGGATTGACCGTCACATTATAACGCTCCTACGGCTGAAAGGGCGAGCATGTTTGGTGTGACGGGGATTCGAACCCGCGACCCTCAGATTGCGAGATGAGCGCCCTAACCACCTGGCCATGCTGGGCCTGAGTGAGCGCGTGAAAAGGTTTTATATTTTATAATTAAAATAGTAGTAATTTTAAGAATCCATGTAAAGTTTTTAGTGTGGAGTTAGTAAAAAAAATTATATTCAATGACACAAATCCAATTTATCACTTTTTTTTATTTAAAACTGATACAAATTTCTTCGGCGTATACCAACAGGTTTCAAAATAAAAAGAAACGGAACTGTAAGTCTGCAATAAATCTGGAAGTATTACAATAAAAAAAATTAACACATTTATTCTCCATACATTGTTCATTGAAGAATGCCCCCACCTCCAGTGGCACAGCGGTATATCTGCGGACTTACAACGCTAGAAACCGGGTTTCGATACCCGTGTTTGTCAGAGCACAGATAGCCAATTGTGTAGCTTTGAGCTTAACTTCAAACAAACAAATAAACATTGCAAAATGTATTAGCTAAGCGGTCCAATACGAGCGCTTATCTATTACACCTACTGGCAGAAGCACAAGAGATATAACCCGAATTACTTGTGATATATACAGCTGCATCGTGCAGTTCATCAGTGTCTGCATCAAGCATGGTTTAAAAGACTTAAAACCTCTGCCACCACTATGCATTATGAATTACACCAAACAAACATACCAGGTTCACAACATCTCATGAAACCGACAACATCTCGTAGCAGAAAAACAAAAACACTAAAACATAACAAACAAAAAAATTAAAAAAAAAAAACGTGCAACCAAACAGAACTGGAGTGGGCGCATTGACAACCAGAAAAGCACTATTTCCTCTCAGTGGCGTCATCTTTTGGTCAACAGATTTACTAATAGGTGTTTTTATTATTTGTTTAAATCGAAACATAATAAATTAAATCGATTACGTAAAGTGATGGGGAAAGTCCTATTTACTGGTTATCAAATTATTTTACTAAAATCGTCTTTGCCGTGTCTAAGAAATCTTAATGATTCATTGCTTAGATAACAATTGCAAATTACTTCAGTCAAGCATACAGCTTTTGCACATGGTTATGTTTTTTTGTTCAACAATATACTCTACAGTCAAAAGTATAGCTTTTGCACAAGGTTATATGATGTTTTTTTGTCCAACAATATACTCTACAGTCAAAAGTATAGCTTTTCCACAAGGTTATATGTTTTTTTGTTCAACAATATACTCTGATGCAGAAAAAAATATAGCTTTTGCACATTGCTAAATACTTTTTTTTCCAACAATATACTCTAAAAATATAGCTTTTGCACATGGTTATATGCTTTTTTGTCCAACAATACACTCTAAAGCAGTCAAAAATATAGCTTATGCACATGGTTATACCCTTTTTTGTCCAACAATATACTCTGAAGCAGTCAAAAATATAGCTTTTGCACATGGTTATATCGTTTTATGTCCAACAATATACTCTAAAGCAATCAAAAATATAGCTTTTGCACATGGTTATATCGTTTTATGTCCAACAATATACTCTAAAGCAATCAAAAATATAGCTTTTGCACATGGTTATAAGCTTTTTTGTCCAACAATATACTCTGAAGCAGTCAAAAATATAGTTTTTGCACATGGTTATATCGTTTTTTGTCCAACAATATACTCTAAAGCAGTCAAAAATATAGCTTTTGCACATGGTTATATGCTTTTTTGTCCAACAATCTATATATACTACTAAAACTCCGAGACTGTTTGTTTGTGGGCAAAAACGGCCCACAATACCGCCATATTTGTAATAAAATGAGAATAGAAACAGAATAAATCAAGTTTCATTAAAATCGGGCGACGGGTTACCAAGTTAGCCCCGTTTTTCAGGTCACTTTTATGAAAATTTCTAGATGAATTTATGTACACTAGATGACGCCACATATCGGTTTATCTATCTATTTATTCATGCTTGGAGACAGCTTGAATAGGTAATGAAGAAAAACTTTAATATAAGTTTAACATAACAGAAAATGTACAAGGTTTCGACAAGGTTTTGTCATCATCAGGTACAAGTAGTTTACACTGACACAGATATATATACATATATATATATACAGTATTGAACAAAGAGGTCACATGAGCGGATACTGTTCCAAAACTTAGAAGAGATATCTTGGCACCCCAGAGTGTTGATTTAGAGTATGGTTGTTTTGTTCAATTAATATGTATTCCTTGATTTTTCGTTTGTTTATATTTGGTTCTTTGTTTAAAATTACTATGGGTTTAATAGATATACTATGGTTTTTTGAGTTCCAATGGTGAAAAACATGGGACGGTTTTTATTGTGCTCTGTCAATCTGGTTTCCAATTTTCTTCCTGTTTTTCCAATGTATAATTCTGGGCAGTTATTGCATGTTATTTTGTAAATGACGTTGGTATTGTGTGATTCTAAATAGTTTTCGTTTAGTACCGATTTCAATTTAGGACCGGGTTTTTGTGAGAATTTGACGTTGACTGGAATATTATGTTTAATATGGCTAGTTCTGTCTAAGTGTGGATAATTCTTGAGCTAATTTCACGAACAAAAGGTAAACTGCAGTGTAATGTTCTGTTGTTGGATTTGTTAGTATCAATTTTGTTCGTGAGTTGAGTTTTGTTGTGGGGAATGTTGGAGAGATTTTCAACAATAGCTGGTGGAAATTTATTGGTGTGAATGAAAGAATGCTTTATGTGGTTAATTTCTTCATTTATGTAGTCCGTTGAACAGTCTCGTGTTTATGAGGTTTTTAAGTGTATTGATTTTTTGTGTTGTGTCATGAGCGGAATTCCAGAAGATGTAGAGGCCAGTGTGTGTGTTCTTGCGGTGAATTTTGGTTTTAAACTGTGTGTCCGATCTAATAATTTTGAGGTTAAGAAAAGATAACTGTTTATTGTTTTCGTGTTCTATGGTAAATTTGATGTTGGGTTGAATGGAATTTATGTGTTCAAAAAAGTTAGTGTGTGTTCTGTAGAAGTAAAACCAGCAAAAGTGTCATCGACATATCTGTACCAGTATAGTGGGGGATGAAGCGCAGAATGTATGGCTTGTGTTTCGATCTGGGTCATAAATATATTGGCAAGAACGGGCGAAACAGGATTGCTCATACTTAAACCATCTATTTGAAGAAAATGTTCGTTGTTGAAAATGAAGTTGGTTTTAGTCGTTGTAAGTTCTAAGAGAGAAGCAAAAAGTGTGCTGGGGATGTGCATTAACTTGTTGGGGTCATTAATTGAGAGGTCGAGTGCAATATTGCAAGCTTCATTGGCGGGGGCTTCGGTGATGAGTGACACGACATCAAAACTGGCCATTAAGGCTTTCAAATTTAGTTGTTCTAGTGTATATTTGAAATTGAAGGCATCATTAAAAAATGAACCTGCAGATATTACATATGGTGTGAGAGCCCAGGCTATGTATTTGCCAGGATGAATCACTTTAAAATATTTTCTATACAACAATATATGCACAACACAAATTAAATGATGAGGTGAAAATGTGTTATAACAGCGCGTAGAAAGAACAATAAAATGGACCTACAATATTATTGACTATTTGC
>NW_013665887.1:459097-466647 GCF_000517525.1 Limulus polyphemus
AAACCTTCATTTCGGTGCAATATTGAAATTAGCTTGAATTCTTCATAACCTCTGAATAGTGGTTTACCAAACGGGTAACTGGTATCGGTGGTCTAGTATACTCTAAAGCAGTCAAAAATATAGCTTTTGCACATGGTTATATCCTTTTTTGTCCAACAATATATTCTGAAGCACTAGCACTTGTTGCTACTATGAAAAGATTTTGAAGCTGAAGAACAGATGTCACATGTTAAAATGAATAAATAAATGATAGACATGTTAAGCATATATAAATCCACGTATTCAAATTTGAATGACTCTACTTTTTCTGCATTACTATTCCATCTTTGAAACTGATAACTCAATCTAGTATTTTTAGGTTATGGTCAATCACATTGTAAAAATAATAATTGGTTTAGCAAATATAAATGCTTTGGGTATAAATCCATAACTTAGAAAAACATGGCTTAAACAACAAACTGCATTAATTTAAATATGTTTTGGTTACACAGTATAATAATATGAATCTCAGAAAAATAAACACTTGAAATATATATATTTGGTAAAAAAGTAATAACTTAAAAATATAGATTTCTTATTAATTGTTTGACAGTTTTTGACAAGAAAAAATCAAATTTCAACATTTTAATGTATGTTTTACTTTTATTTGTTTTTTTATGCAATTAAGATAGACCTAGACAATGGTTGTAACAATGCATGAGAGACAAAACTTTGAACATTTGTAATGTTGCATTGAGTCAATGATCATGCATGTATACAACTTAATTATATGTTTTTTATGCAATTAAGATAGACCTGGACAATGGTTGTGGCAATGCGTGAGAGATGAAACTTTGAAAATTTGTAATGTTGCATTGAATCAATGATAATGCATGTACACAACTTAATTATGAAGTAAAGTTTGCTGTGTTAGTTCAACTTATTTTTAGTTTCATTTTCTTTAATTATGGGATTGCTATGAACTACCCTATGTTATTGTTTTAATTTGTTATTCTGATAAAACATGTTACACACAATCTTACTCTTAAGAGAAATATACAAAAAATTGATATAACAAAACCTACATGTTAAATATTTTTTAGTATACAGCATGTAGAAAAAAAGGCCAAAGACCTTTTAGCCCATTAAAGGTTCATATATTATCAGAAACAAAGAAAAAGTTGTACCACCTACTTATATGCAACTGTTTTTCTATCCACTTATCTTCATACAAAATGTTTAAAAAATTTCAATTATTGGCACATTAAGCTACAAATTTGCAAATTTAAGGCAGAACTAATTCTACCTCAAATCAATTTGCATCTTGTTGTTGTTTTTTAATCTTTTTACTTCTTCATCATTACTTAAAAGTGGCACTCCAAAAATCAAAATGGCCTCCTAATGTTAACCCTTATCAAATCCCTTATAACTACAAACACCTGATCAAACTGCAAGCTCCAACAGAAGTAGTGAAGGAGCAGAAGGCGTAGTTTAAGGGATGTAAAAAATAAGCTAGAATACGTCTGTATCTAGGTTTCCAAGACATAAAATTTATTAACCCTATTATTCAAGTTTGTATTTTCATCTTCCTCATTTCACATCTCAAACTAACAACCCACTACATGACTGTCTAAACCTTAATAATTTTGAACACCTTAACTATATCTCTCTTAAGTCTTCAGTGCACTAAAGGAAACTCCATGCCTCTTCATAGCTCACTTACTCAAACCAGCAATAACAGTGTATTCTAGTTAGTAAATTGTCTCTCAATTCTTTCCAACACATTAATAGCCAACCTGTAGTACAGGAGGCAAAATGCACACATAGCTATAAACGAAGCCTCGCCAATCATATAAAATGCTAAAATAACCTTTTGTTTCAAAAATTAAAAATTTTCAAAAAGAAAAGAAAGCTGTTCGAATCAATAACATAAGACAGAACAGCAAAGGTCCTAAGAGAGACCCTTGAGGGGCTTCAATATTTACATTCTCCCAGTATCCAATTTACTAACCATTTTTCTGATTTTAAAATGAAAGATTCTAAATAAAATTAATGTGTTAATAATGCAATATTTTCCATTTGTAAAGCTATTTTGGCTGTCTGAGAAGAAATGTAACTTCAAATACCCTGCAAAGCATCTTTTATCAGCTCCTTTAAAGTTTTCCACCATTGAAGTAAGACAAACTGGACTAAACTTTTCTGGAAAATACTTATCTCCCCACATTAAAAACTGAAGTTGCCTTATCCACCCCTTCAATCTTCATAAAACTGTCTCCTGTCCAATGATCTACCAAAAATGGAAATAGGTAGCTCAAAAATCTGATTTTTAACCTCTTTTAAAACTGGTAAATACTGGCACACTCAAAAGTCTTAACTTTTTTACTAACTCTCTAGATTTTTTCTAAAAAGCTCTGGACTAATGTCCATATCACATGCACTCACAAAATATTTCCTCCGAACTAATTTACAAAATCAGGAATCCAGCCAACTTCTTCCCTAGTGAAAACCAATGATAAAACCTCATCAATCTCACAGTCATCAAAATTTGTACCCTTATCCTCCAAAGGTCCAATTCTAGCTTCCTGCTTACCTTTAATATTCCTACAGAAATCCTTATTGTATATGCCAACTGTTTTTCATAAGCCATTTCTGAAAACTTAATTTCATTTTTAACTAATTTCCTTATATACTGGCCTTCAGTATAAGTTTCCTGCACCTATAATGATATAATATTAAGCCACAGCTACCACACTAAGTCGGTCCTCACTGTAGTCATTTTTTATTGTTGAAAGAACACATCTAACATTGTTTAAAAGCAATTTGTCTTTGATAATTTCCTAAGTTTATTCAGAATTCCCATTAACTCTGGTGGCCAAACAACTAAACACAATTCCTGCATCAAAGTCTCATAATTGGCTTTTTGAAAATTTAGAACTAAAATTATATTACTTATGAAGTCAACACACAGCAGAACACCAAACCTAATTATGCTGCAATTATTCATGCCCAAATGCTTCCCCACTTCAGCGTAAATAAAAACTTATATAATCAAGTGCCAGCTCCCATTTATTCCAAATCACTCTTTTTTTTCCAGCTAACTGATTCCAAAGATTCTTCCATCCACCCTTCCTTCTCCATTTAATGAAGCTTTCAGGCTTACATTTAATCCTATCCATCCTGTCAAAAACAAATTTTGCTCCTTTTCCTTAAATGCCATAATAATCTCCTATACCTATCAGTGCTTCTGATCTTGTCTTTCCAACACTAGCCTCTACATAGACTACAGTATCTCTGCTTAAGACCTAACCACCTCATCTGTCTAATTAATTATGTACTTTTTACTTACTATTCTATCCATATGCTTATCAAATTACACCAAGTACAACAACCTCAGGATCTATTAAAGTCATTTCTTCTATTCTTGTTAGAATACTTAACTTCACTCTCTTAACTCTGTCTACAGCAACTCAAGAACCTTAAATCTTCTTTTAGTGCCTTCTGAATTTGCCATTGATTTCTCCCTCCTAAAATCTAAACTGTGCAACCTACCTATCCCACGGTTCCCCCATAAAAAAACATATCGAATATATATATATAGACAAATTCCAAAATTGTACATGTAAGCATGTAAGAAAATATATCCACAAAAGAAATATATGAAATTGCTTTGCACACATCACATCTTAAGCCAAAACAACAAAATATACCAAATACATAAACATTAAAATATATAATTTAAATTGATATTAAACATTTATGGCATAATAAGTTATATTACAAGTAAAGGTATTATAAGAGAAAAAAAGCAATATATACATAAATTACACAAGGAAAATGCTTAATGTCAAAGCATTTAAAGGCAAGATAAAAAAACAAATGCAACAAGTTAAAAGTTTCAAATGTCAAATTATTTTAATAGAGGCAGATAAAATAATACTGATGACTATTAATCAAATTCGAATTTCATATAACATTTAGTCCTTTATAATAAAGAGAAAACTTATAATACAATTCAACAAGACAAATAACAAAACATACCAATAATATACATAGTTTTACCTTTTTTTCATGTTTTTAATTACATCAAATAACAAACAAAATCAAAATGAAACACCATATCAGATAAAATAATACTGATGACTATTAATCAAATTCGAATTTCATATAACATTTAGTCCTTTATAATAAAGAGAAAACTTATAATACAATTCAACAAGAAAAATAACAAAACATACCAATAATATACATAGTTTTACCTTTTGTTCATGTTTTTAATTACATCAAATAACAAACAAAATCAAAATGAAACACCATATCAGATTTTCGGTGACCTAAGGCAGTGGTTCCCAATCTATGATACATGTACCGCCAGAGGTATGCAAAAACTTTTAAAAACAAAATAAACCCATGCTTCAAAATTGTAGGGCAGTCATTGTGAGTTACCAATGTATTTCATTAGAAAACACTCAACATTCACATATTTTTGACTCACTCTTGAATTATTTCTTTTGACTTATCTTTTACCAACATAAACCCACTGTTGTTTTTTGTTTACAAATTATACACATCTGGCTCAAAGCCCTAACAGAGGTATATGGCAAAAAAAGGTTCGAAGTCACTGAGCTATAGGTTCATGTATTGAATCATAAAATGAACCAAAAAGAAAAAAATGGAAGACATACATTAAACATCACGAAAATACCACAAGGCACATAAAATACCATTTTAACATGTGTTTAATAGGTTCTAGTTAATGCAGTGTTATAAGTATTAAAAAAAGGGGCAGATTCACATGAAGTTTCAGTCAATTAGACTGTAAGGTCTTACTTTCAACAATTAGATCAAGGGAGGAGTTATCATAGATTCTCACTTAAAATTGTTCAAAGTACATTTCAAGTTCAAATGATCAGTTAGATCATTATAATGATGTTATAGGGCGAGATCTTCAAATCTAATTAATAAACTAATGGGTAGCAGTATTCTCATCATTTACTAAATAAATGTGAAACACTAGTTGTTGTAGTTGTCATATTAGTTATAAACTTGGGCTTTTGATTCATGCCCTCCCCCTCAAAACAAAATCACATTTGCAGTTTTTTTAATGTAATTTCACACTAAACTTTGGAACTTCTTTTAATTTACCACTTTAATTTTCATAAAAAAAAGGTAAAAACAAAATCAAAGACTGAATTTTGGAATAAGAATTAACACTTATTGACTGAGGCTGCATGTGCAGTTCATATTATAATTAAGTATAAGCCTTAAAAATAAAAAGTAATGTCAATTAACAAGCAATATTTTTACCACTTTAAGTTTTTATGCTTACAAGCTAGAATTAAATATATACCCAACCATTCGCTCATATCAAACGATTAAATCTAGTTTTAGGCATATGTTCGAAATTTTACATTAATTGTCAAGACTAAGCTTAGTCATAATCATAATGACATCAGCCTAGGTCCTACCTACTAAAATAACTGTAATAATGGTAGGAACAACGAACACCCAGTTACTAAATCCATGTTCAATAGGTCCATCATGTCCACTCCCTGAAATGTCAACCATTTTCTCAGCCAAATATGTACGTTTGTTCTTAGTTTTGTCAGTAAAATAAACGACGAAGATTTATTCTAACAAAATTGAAGATAACAAGACCCAGAATTTTATAATATTGCTAATACTTTTGGTATTAGTAGTAATACTACGTTATCTAATCTTAGTCTTAGTATGTCTTACTAAGCCTTACAGCTGCCTATGGTTACACATACACACTGACATTCGCCCTCTCACGGAAATAAATAAAACTTCTCACTTAAAAAATAAGAAGCTACTTTTTCAGTATAACGCAATCACACACATACATTTTGTATTGAAATTTATTAATATATATATATATATATATATAAGAAGTTTCAATATTAGTGCAGCTAAGTTTAGATAAACGATTATTTTCAATGCACACAGAGGTACCAATTGTTGGTAAGATAAAATGTTATGTTTTAATAACTACATCTGCTCAACAAATGACACTACTGGAGCCCCCAGTGGCACAGCAGTATGTCTGCTGACTTACAACGTTAGAAACCGCGTTTCGATACCCGTGATGATCAGAGCACAAATAGCCCTTTGTGTAGATTTGTACTTAACTACAAACAAACAAACACTACTGGAAGTAGCGAAATTAAGTCCATCAGTGTCAGTAAAAATCCAACTCGCAATAACATCGATGAAATTTAAAAACACAAAATGTATACAACAATTTAATTAACCTCATATTTAATGTCAAGTCATTAGTATTTTCTCGTTGATTAAACTTTTACAAAAGACAGTAAAAACCCAAAATATATTATGAAAGCATGGTAATACGTGGCATTATAAAAAAGGAAATATTTTTCATGTCTAATTTTTTAAATAGAGAAACAACAGAACCTGTTAAGTAACACCTATAAAAGTAAGAGAGAAAACAAATCACTGTAATAAGGTACAAAATACAGAGTAGGAACGATAAAATTAGCCATAGTAACAGCAGTATTTGTACAATTTTGTTAAGTATGACTTATACAACAGTGGAGATACGTTGTCATCGGATCAAAGTATTAGATTGTCAAGAAATTAATGTCGCTTTTTTAGATGAAAAAGCCCGAACAACTTATATATCAAAACAAAACATTTATTAAATGAAATAGTCTCCATTCTTATCTATGATGCTTTTCCATCTTATAATCAGGTTGTTAATGCTCTGATTAAAGAAATCACTTGGCTTTGAAGCAAAAAAGATGTCGATGTCCTCTTTAACATCTTCCACATTTGCATACGTTTCCCCCATTAAGATAGTGTTGCAGCGAACGAAAAAGATGGTCATCTGATGATGCCATATCTGGAGAATATGGTGGGTGGGGGTGAACTTCCCAACCCAACTCTATAATCTCGTGTTGCGTCAAACGTGCCACATGTGGACGTGCATTGTCGTGGAGAAGAAGAACCCCTTTCCGATTGACGAGTGAAGGGCGTTTCTGATGTTCCAGTTGCTGACTATAGATCTCTGCATTGACAGTTCGCTGTGGATTGAAGAGTTCAAAATGAATTACTCCTTTGATATCCCACCAAATGCAAAGCATCACTTTCTGCGGATGGAGTTCACGTTTTCAGGTCGGAAGTGGTTTTTTATCTTGGACTGAGTCATTGTTTTTGGCATAGAGAATCAATATTTCATCACTGGTGACAATTCTGTCCAAAAATGATTCACGCGCATTACGCACCAGAAGAGATGAAACGATGGATCACGGGAGAGTTCGTGAAGCACCCAAACACCTTCTTTATGGAATTTTCCATATTCCTTAGATGTTTACGTATTCTTTCATGAGAAACATACAATTCCAGGGCCATTTCACGAGTGTGTTGCCTTGGGTTAAACTCAACAAGCGTCTTCAGAGCATCAATATCAATTCCAACATGTTGACCCCTGCCATCACAGTCTTTAAGGCTAACATCACCTGAACAAAATTTGCTGAACCATCTTTGACACTTACGAACGTTCAAAACATTTCCATAGATTTCTTTGATATTCTTTG
>NW_013665887.1:467028-477362 GCF_000517525.1 Limulus polyphemus
AGATTAGAGTATACTAAATTTTACACATTATATAGGCTACACTGACGTGACGTTTCAGGCGGTTCGTTTAACTATTATAACTGATGTACGTTTTTTTGGGGGGTGATAAATGAAAGTGTTACAAAACACGACATTAATTTCTTGACGACCTAATATACAAGGTACACGTGTTACAGTAAAATGAAACTATGCCACTGTGCAGATATTGGTACTGAAGCTCAAAGGTGAGTATCACAAATTACCATTCATCGTATGAAACTTTGCAAGAAAAGAGCTGTCCCTAATGAAACAGAAAAGGAACGAATTACTAAAAATATGTTACTGAAAATACAACTGAGGTAAAAAGTAAACTTATCTCTCCTTTCTTGAAGTTGCAATTTTCCTCCAATAATCACATACTTGTCTGAAAAACGTAATATGAAAATCAATACATATTCTTTTTAACCCAACAGTCTCCTGGTGGGACAGGGGTAAATATACGGGCTTTCAACGCTAAAATCTGGGGTTCGATTCCTCCCGTTGGACACAGCTTTACTTTAAAAAACAAGAACAGCAACAAGTTAACTAATCTGAAATTATTCTCAAGAATCCAATACTTTAGTACATAATTTTATTTCTTACCTCACCAGGGTGTTGTTCCATAATAATCGTACCAGTAAAAATAACACTTGTAATAATGGTGTCCAGTGAGGAACAAAAAGCCACACTAAAAATGACACTGGTAATAATAACACTGATAACTATTCTACAAGCAATAATGCAAAATTTATTAGGGCTACTTTACTTTTTGCTGAGGACTTATAATGCTAAAAATCGGGTTTTGATGCCCACGGTAATCTGAGCACAAATAGCTCAATGTGCAGCTTTGTGCTTAACAGTAAACAAACAAACATTTGGAAAGAAGCGATACTATTTTTTTGAGATAAATAATGATCTTAACATGCCAGGCGTACTATCGAATATACATATTCTAATCATTCAATGTTACTTGGTAAGTGAGAGCCAAACCACACAAGTTATAGTTGAAGTAACCTACAGTAACAACGTTCATTTACTGTAACAGCAATGAACAATGATTATTTTTTAGATGACAACTTACTATTACAATTTTTGTCAAGAAAGTTAATATGCCAAGTATATATATACACATATATATTGATTTAGGCTATGTTTTTTGCTTTTTTTTAAATTTAGAAGTTTGTATTAATGTTGGTTAGAGGAAGTTTTGAACACATACAATGAATGCGTGGCTCAACGTCTGAATTTTTTCGTGAAAGTTTAGGAAAATGATATGATCGATATAAAACGCGAGTTAGAGTAGACATAATGACTGATTGTTGAATTTGTTATAGAGTTACTTCGGCGTTGTGAAAAGAGTTTGTTTGGAATTAAGCACAAAGCTACACAATGGTTATCTGTTCTCTGCCCACCACGAGTATCGAAACCTGGTGTCTAGCGTTGTAAGTCCACAGACATACCGCAGTGCTACTGGGGGCTGTGAAAAGGGAGATTGTTTCAAGAATTAGACATGCGAGAATTTGTTATACGTACGGGAGAAAATTAGCAAGTAAGTGAAATTCAGCTGGTGGCGATGTTGTGAAGTTAGGCTTATCAGTGAGTGTTAGTTAAGCTACTTGAAGAACCTAAGTTCAAGAAATAAAACGCTTTCGTTATCATTAAGTGATCTAGAATTTGCATTTTTCTTTCTACTAAATAATCCAAAATTCAAATCCCCGTCACACCAAACGTGCTAGTCCTTTCAGCCGTGGGGCGTTATAATATAACGGTCAATCCCACTATTCGTTTGTAAAAAGAGTAGTCCAAGAGTTGGCGGTAGGTGGTGATGACTAGCTGCCTTACCTCTAGTCTTACACTGCTGAATTAGGGACGGCTAGCGCAGATAGCCCTCGTGTAGCTTTGCGCGAAATTCATAACAAACAAACAACAGAAACCTTTAAGACATTTGTTAAAATATTTTATTTCTATCTACTCAAAAGATAAAGCTTTTAACTTACATCAATATCATGAAAAGTGTTCACTAAACATTAAAAAGATTTTTTCTTATATTCATTGTTAACAGCAGCTTCCTACCACCCATCTTCTCGTTAATCTGTGAATGCTATCTATAAATTCTGGAAGGATGATCTTCCTGACACGAAAGTAGTACTAACACAGAAAGTTATATAACCGAGACATTTTGATGTTAGTATGAATCGTAAGAACTGTGGGATAAACTGCAAATAACAACTCGATAAGTAGCAATTTATCTTTAATAACCTTTAATTCTTCTCGTGAGAGATACTCAAAGCTCACCACTTTGAAAGCTTTGGTAAAAAGTATGGTGATAAGATTCCTTTACAATTTTCTGGTGTGTGCAGAGGAAAAGTGTAAGTAAGCTTACGCTTTGTCATAGCTTGGCATATCCTGTTTGTTAGATTGCAATATGGGGGTCGCGGGTTCAAATCCTCTCTTCCTTTCATCCGTGGGGGCGTTATAATATGACAATCAATCCCGTTATTTGTTGGTAAAAAGTAGCCCAAGTGTTGTCTAGCTACCTCCCCCCTAATCTATCACTTTTAAATTAAGAATGGCAAGCGCAGATAACTATCAAATATCTTTATGTGAAATTCAACAAATCAAGCAGACATAGAGTCGCCCACTTGAAAAACCTGGTCACTGTATCGTAAACTTAGGATCAGATATTCATTTGTCTAAAATGAAAAATATTTGGGAGCCGTAGAGAGCAGCCTAGTACTGCCCAGATCATTCTATTCGATTAAAGTACCCTAAGAGTTAACGATGGGTGCTGCTGAGTAACTAGTTATCTTCCCTCTTACCTATACGTTCAAAAGTAAGGCTAAACGTAATATACTCTTAGCGCGAAAATTGTAAACAAATAAAGCCAACAAAAATTATTATTTTTTCTAATCAGAAGAGAGCTTTCCAAAGTTATTATTGTTACAAAGGAAGATTTTATGGTGTAAAGCTGCTTAGAAGAAAATATTATTTCAAATTTCCTAAAGCCCGTAATCGATGGTTGTGGGGCGAAAGCTACGTGGGATGTCGATTTTTCTTATGGTAATGTCAGTTTTTGTGTTTCCCGCGTGCAAATTTGACCTCGGGACATGTCCCACTGCTGCTCTGTCAACCGAATTGAGGGGGTTAACTCTCTAGAAAGTAGTAATAAGACACTTTTCAACTACCATAACCCTGAAGATAAATTTATTTAAAACCTAAAGAGCAAAATCAAAAAGAAATATCGAACAACAATATGTAAGCACAATGATATTTATTATAGAAAACAAACCGCATACAACGGATATCATTGAGCTTATAAATCGTTGCTTGCTAATGTTCTACTGTATTAGCACAATGAACTTCCTTACTCAACTATTAGCACAATGAGTTTCCTTACTCAACTATTAGCGCAATGAACTTCCTTACTCAACTATTAGTACAGTGAGTTTCCTTACTCAACTATTAGCTCAATGAGTTTCTTTACTCAATTATTAGCACAGTGAGTTTCCTTACTCAACTATTAGCACAATGAACTTTCTTACTCAACTATTAGTATAGTGAGTTTCCTTACTCAACTATTAGCACAATGAACTTTCTTACTCAACTATTAGTACAGTGAGTTTCCTTACTCAACTATTAGCACAATGAGTTTCCTTACTCAACTATAAGCACAATGAGCTTCCTTACTCAACTATTAGCACAATGAACTTCCTTACTTAATAGAACCTAGTTTGATATTTCGATGGGTAAAACTATTTTTAGGAACAATATAGTAGTAATAATTTACAGAAACTGAAGATCTAGTCTGAAGAAGTTTAAACCAATCAATGTTTTTCTTCCTGAACTTGTGCTGGGCTCTTTGTATAAAATATCAGTTGTTTGTTTGAATTTCGCTCAAAGCTATTCCAGGGTTATCTGTTAGTCGTTCCTAATTTAGAAGCGATGGTGTAGAAGGAAGGTACCTAGTCAACACCACTCATCGCCAACTCTGGGGCTACTCTTTTTACCAACGAATATTTGGATTGACCATCATATTATAACGCCCCCACTGTAACAGGTCAATCATGTCCAGTTACAGAATTCCAACACACTGCTCCCAGATTGCAAGTCGAGCGCCATAACCATCAATTACACTCTTGTTATTATTATTATGATACAGGGGTTACAAGTATACGACTGCATATATTCATAATTTAGCAGGAACCCATACTAACTCCAAATAATTTGAAAATAATAAAATACAAAAATAACGAAAATCCAAGTAATTGACATCTATGGGTAATAATAGTTTACAAAACGAGTGAAGATTTCAGATATGCAGGTTTTAAACTTTAAATGCATAATTTATGACACAAATATGATAGAGATAGAAAAAGTTGTTCTTACAAAAACCTATTCCTAATGACTGTAGCGCAGTAATATTTTTTTATTATTTTCGTTAGTATTGTTTTTAGCAAAACTATAAAAATTGGACGATAACTTACGTTAGGTGTTTTGTTTCTTTGTTTTTAAACACAAAGCTTCACAATGGGTTATGTGCACTCTGCCTACCATGGGTATCGAAACCCGATTTCTAGCGTTATAAGTCTGTAGACGTGCCGTTGGGACGTTATTAAAGTGGTTGCAAGTTAAATCCTAAAGATGGCGCCACAACCCAAGAGAACGTTCCACTCAAATTTAAATATATTCAATTAATATTTATTTACCCAAACACTAAGTAGTATTTATATCTACATTTTCCTTTATTTTGTAAGCTGTAAAAATACATTTTGAGAAAAACAAGATTAAATGTTAACAACTCATTTAAATAAAGATTTGTTCAAATATTTGTCTCATTTAACTATGTAAATAAATACATAAAAAGCTAGAATTGCAGCTGTAAACCTTTTTTGTTGTTGTTGTTGTTTCAGTATGGTGTATAAATGCGTAATCATCTATTGTAGAATGTAGACTATTAATAAATGTACTACGTAAAGGCTGAACAATTATATATATATATATTTTAAGTTCTTAATGTTACTCTCTTTTGGTCGACCGTCTTTTTTTTTTCATTGCGTTATGTATGAATTTTATATAGCTAATTATGACGTTATTTTGTTCAGATTGCTAATAAACGGATTAACCAGATATGTATTCCCTTTTAATATATTGTTTTTAATTAGAAGCCAATCAAGAGAGGCTAAGTTTTAAATGGTTAGTTTTATTTTCATTTACAAATGTTTTCTTATTACTTTTGAGATCGATAACGATAATATGAATGCTTATTTCTTGAAACATTTTATAGGCCCGGCATAGCCAGGTGGTTAGGGAGCTCGACTCGCAATCTGCGGGTTCGAATCCCCGTCTCACCAAACATGCTCGCCCTTTCAGCCGTGGTCAATCCCACTATTCGTTGGTAAAAGAGTAGCCCAAGAGTTAGCGGTGGGTGGTGATGACTAGCTGCCTTTCCTCTAGTCTTAAACTGCTAAATTAGGGACGGTTAGCGCAGATAGCCCTCGTGTAGCTTTGCGCGAAATCCGTAACAAACGAAACATTTCATGGACTATATTTAACTCAAGAACATCTTTATATATGTATGGGTATGTTTCGGTTTCGCAACATCTTATCGTTATTTACCAAGCAAGAAAACCATTTCCGTAAATAACACAAGTCACCTAAACTTTTCAAAATAAACAAGACAGAAGCACTGAAGTTTTTTTTTTTTGGGGGGGAGGCATTTTTAGATATATTATTACAAACTTATAATAATGAAAGGACTCTCTTAGTAAACAAGCTAGCTCTAGAAAAATAATTACGTCTTTAAAACAAATCAAATCCAGAAACACTTCTGTACTTTAAAATCAAATCTGTTATAACAGTTGTTTTATAATACGCTCTTTTCAAGAACTTCTTCACATCTTTGAATTAGACCATTTTTAAGAAAACAGTCGAGGTAGTTAAAAAATAGGAAGTCTGGAACAATTCGCTTCATAGACCCTCATCATACTTCAAAATAAATCAGTTATATAATAAAGTTCAAACTTTTAAGACAAGATTGTTTAAAACATCTCCGTTATAAAAATTTGCTGCCCATTATGTTTAGAGAAGAGTAAATCATAACCTGTAATTATAGTTATTTTAAACTGATTAATAGCATTGAAACATAGATAAAATCTTAGAGTTGTAATGTCTAGACTTCTTTAATGTCTCTATTAACATCACCGCAGTTACCACAATTAACTATCTTAAAGCTGCTAGTAACTTAATTTCATTATGTTTCGTTAGTGTTACGGGTTCATCCTGTAAAAAAAAAAAAGCTTTGGTGACCCTTCTGATATACATATGGTGGTAAAGTTTGTAGTTATTATTATTACTAGCGAAAGTACCCGGCTTCGCTCGGGTTATTAGGCTGAAAGTGTATGCATTCTGAACCAATTTTAGTATAAAAGTATAAGCTATATACTTTTGTTGCTATGCAACATGACATAAAAGCCATTGTTGGAACACTTGTTACAAAAACACACTGGATTTTCTATATATTAGATTTTGTTACACAAGGAACCACTTTTTTTCTATGTGGTTTTTGCTAGCTTGCCTCATTAAAAACATGCGCGCACGCACGTGGATAGGATAAGTAATGATACCCAGGTGCACACCCTCAGGGTCCACTTAGTATGGGTGCAAAATTTCAGGTTTCTATGTTCTTTCTTGTTGGAGCTATGGCGGTCACACACACAGACAAACAGACACGCCCTTTCATAATTATAGATGGTTTATCCTCACTAAAGTCGCTGTGCGCTATATATTTTGTGGAAGGAAGAAGACTTATATTTCTTTCTATTTTTTCTTCAGGTTTACATTTTAGTATTTTCACAAGACGATAGATTAATATACCTTTTTAGTGTTGAATAGCTAATCACTCTTTCATATCAAAGTCCCATGGGGCATAGCATTTCAGTTGGTGAACTATGATACCCTTTAGAAAAACAGGCGCAGTAAAAAAAAGACCCCAAATCACAAAAACACCCCTAAGTAACTCATAACACCTTACAGTCATCACCGTTTCCGTTGTTAATGAGGGCAACAATATTAATGACCTATTCTTGAGTAAAACATCACTATAACTGTGTACACGCTTCGAATATAAGATTAATATTATGAATCAAAACTTATTTTAAAATTATTTTGTATGATTGTCGATGGTAAACAACATCTGTTTGTTCAAAAAACTATAAACGTTTTTATATTGTTTGTTAGAGTATCAGTTAAAAACAATCAAATTTGGCGGGAAAAAAGTTCGGTCAATCGTGTACTTCTTGTAACTGAAAGCTGTAATAATAGAGTTTTAAACAAAATTTATTTTTACCAGCTGAGAAAATTCGATAAGTAAAAACAACCGTAACAAAAAGGCCTTTCCAATTCCAAATCTTAGATTTCTATATTCATAATTTTTCAGACTGTAATTTATCCATTTAGAGAGAAAAACACACTTTAATTAGAGGTTGTAGATTTCCATTGAATATGTCTTTCTTTCGTTTTAAAACAGGTGAAACGTTTTCCACTGTTGACGAAAAGAGAACATATTTTATTTCGCACCAATATTTCTAAAATCGATGGGCCAGCTTCAAATTCTTTCCATTTAATACCAACAACAACAACAACAAAATGAAAACTTTAATAATTTAAGAAATAATAACCAGCGTGACATTTAAAGCCATAGTCGTAATCATTTTGCTTTTTGTTATTTTTAATTATGCGACATATTTTAGTGATACCTTTATTTTTTTCAATGCTAAAAACATCATTGACGATGTGTTTGGTGCATCTATGATATATTTTCATTTGAATAGTGATATTCTAATGCCTTTTATAAATAGGCGAGCGTATCCTAGCGGTTGATACTATTGAACACGCTCCACACTTTCAACTGTGAGTAAGTTATAAGGGTGACAGCCAATCTCACTATTCCGTTGAAAGCCGGACAAAGCCCTTGTGGCTGTATGTACTGCTGCTGACTAGCTACCTTTCCTTTGATCGATAGATGAAAATTATGAACAGCTATTCTTGAAAAATCAAATGAATTAACATGTAGGTAGGTGCAAAAATATCTCAATATCTTCTCCGCGACTCCATTGCTTCCGTGAGCTCCAAGAATCGATCGTGTTGAATAGTTCCCAAAATATATTTTGAATGTATGTGACTCAACATTTAGGAACAGTGACACAATTAGTACATCATCCGATTTGGCTTTAGAAAACATAGATAATTGTAGATTTTGGTGAAGAAAGATTGAGGATGAAAGAAAATGTCTTCTCACTAACGGATTCAAGGGGGCCATGCCCCCAAAGAAAAGTAAAAAAAATAAATAAATGTCGTGATGACTTTAGTCCATAAACAGTATGTTTGTTAGTATGATTCCTTGCAATGTGAAGTATGTTTTCGAGCCCCACTCTTGAAAGTTTAGCATCGAAAGCATACGAGACGATTTTTGGGTCATTTTTAGGCGCATTTCTCTATTCCAGATGACACAAAAGCGCCGAGCTTCCGGGGACGTCGCCTCTGGTTGGGTATAGGGGCTCTAAGGTGGGGCCCTAGACCCCGCGCCATAGATGCTCGCATTAGCACTTTCGGCGCTATCTCTTCAAAACTTTCCCCTTTCCCCTCTTCATGGTTGTTTTTTGAATCCAAAAAATGTTAGTACCATTTGCTTCATTTCTTTGATTTGTTTCAAACTTTAAAAAATAAAAAAATAAAACTTGGACAAGTTGGAGATGTTTAACGCTCAAACACTCACTGCAAATGACTACTTTAAAAGCATTCAGTGATTATCCTTCGTATCACATTTATTTTACATTTCTTAGAAGTTGAGTAGAAAAGAAAACCTAAGGCTTTAGAACACTAAACATTCCATCTCTTCGTCCATTAAGGAACAGAAAAGTTGAGGTGTTCTATAACATTTAGCTAGAAATGTCAAACATTAATTTCCCTAACTTATTTTTATCAGTACAGTTTCCAGTCACGAGAATACAACTTGAAAACATATGCTTTTGATGTCAAAAGATCAATAATTGTATATTATATGTGCTCTAAAACGTCCCCCGGTGGGAAAGCGGTAAGTCTTCGGATTTACAACGCTAGAATGAGGGGTTCTATTCCCCTCGTTGGATACAGCAGATATCCCGATGTGGCTTTGCTATAAGAAAACACACATACTTTGAAACGCATTATCAGTCTTTCGTGTGATAATACCATTACTACAGTGTTTAAGAAACATTTAACAGTTACGTATTAAAATATTGTGAGTGATAAACTGAACTTGGAAGCATGCCCCCAAAATATAATTTTCAATCGGGAAAAATAAACGCTTCTTGTTATTTTCCTTCCAATCTTGTATGATTGTGTTGCTTGTAAGAGTTTACATCAGCCAGCTTTAGTAAAGAAAACAAAATCAAGGTATGTTTATGTGGAAAACATAAAACAAATAAAAATAATGTAAGCATTTTGTAAGCGTTTCTTACACGTGAAAACTCAAATGGATATTTATATGTTAAACATGCACAAGACTAGATACTTCGTAATAGTGATGTACTGAAAATTACTTTTCTAACATTAAAAAAAAGAAAAAAATCGAACAAGGAACAAGTTGTGAGATGGAATTAACCAGCTTGTGAAGATACAGTTGGCATAATCGTTTGTTAAGTTCTAGAAAATAGCAGCTGACAACAAAAAAGTTGTTTAGAAATCTGCTTAATATGATCAAACCAAACCTACTTGGGCTGCTATTGATTGGAAGATACCAACTTGAAAGCTGGTCATGAAGTGAATTAATAAATTAATTGCATATATATTAGTGTTTATAAAACAAATAATTTCTACTCCATTGGTCCCGTAAATCGCAAGGTAAGATCATTTAAAGGTTATTTTTGCTGCTTAGATTTATATAGGCAAGACTATTGTGTGTTTTCATTGTTACGACAAACAACTAATTCAATTTGTTAAAAGAATTTTACGTTATCAAGGAAAGTATAACTAATACGTTTGGTTTGAATTTCACGCAAACCTACACGAGGCTAATTTATTAATGCAAGACTAGAGGGAAGGCAGCTAGTCATCACCACCCACCGCCAACTCTTGGGTTACTCTTTTACCAACATACAGTAGGATGGACTGTCGCGTTATAACTACCCCACTGCTGAAAGGGTGAACATGTTTGGTGGGAAGGGAATTCGAACCCGCGACCCTCAGATTGCGAGTCAAGCGTCTTAACCACCTGACCATGACTAGTAGTAAGTTATAAAAACCTTGACGGAATTCACCTAATTCTTACACAAAACACC
>NW_013665887.1:478032-532312 GCF_000517525.1 Limulus polyphemus
GTTTAATAAATCCTATAGATGTATGTTTATGGTTGGCTTTCGTCTTTGTTTATTAAATCCTATAGATGTATGTTTATGGTTGGCTTTCGTCTTTGTTTACTAAATCCTATAGATGTATGTTTATTGTTGGCTTTCGTCTTTGTTTAATAAATTCTGTAGATGTATGTTTATGGTTGGCTTTCGTCTTTGTTTATTAAATCCTATAGATGTATGTTTATGGTTGGCTTTCGTCTTTGTTTAATAAATTCTGTAGATGTATGTTTATGGTTGGCTTTCGTCTTTGTTTATTAAATCCTATAGATGTATGTTTATGGTTGGCTTTCGTCTTTGTTTAATAAATTCTGTAGATGTATGTTTATGGTTGGCTTTCATCTCTGTTTAATAAATCCTATAGATGTATGTTTATGGTTGGCTTTCGTCTTTGTTTAATAAATCGCATAGTAAATTCGTGATGAAAGGTAAGAAAATGAATTTTGTTCTAGGATAACAAGTTTTATCTTTTGTGTATATTGTAAATATGAGGCTCATTTCTCGATTTCTTGATTCTGTGTTATAACAACGCTCTTTTGTTGAAACATATTAGTTTTCGACAACTGTTCGTTAGCAACTGGGTATTAGATCATGAAATTAGACTAGTTAACTTGGTAACTGTTGACAAATGAGTTACCGAAAGAGTATTGTGACAATGCGCCTGAATTATTCAATTTCTAATAGCTATAATTATTAATTTTGTACCGAGGAACATGTAACTCAAGGTTGAAATCTAATATCTATACTTTTTTCGCTTATTGACACATTCTGGTCAAGATATTTGAAGTATTAGAAAGAATAATCCTTTAGATCATCTCTAGTATTACATTTAAAGCATGATCCAGGAATTCAATGACAATAAGAAATCTTACAGACCATAAATTTGGCTCTTTTTGTTTCTTTTCTTTTACGTTTCAAAAGCAGATTATACGCACAGTTTCACCCATTCTCTATTTCCTAACTTTTGTTACAGTTTCGCCCGTACTCTATTTACTAACTCTTGTTTTAAATTTTGAGTTAGCGAAGACGTAGTCAAAACTGATAGAACTCAACTGATCATGTTCATTAAAGTGTTTTAGAACTGATTTTATTTCATTTTTCTAATTTAAGAATTTCGGGCTCTCTAATCTCCACTTATCCTTGAGTTTATAACAAGAATAAAACAAGAATTGTAAGCTATATAGACATTAAAATTATGCTTCTTTGTTTGCTTTTTAGAATTTTGGGCTACCTGTTGTGCCTACCGCGAGGAATCGAGCCCCGAATATATCGTTGTAACTCTGTAATCTTACTGCTGTCCCTTCGGAGAACAAATCTGATGGATGATTAATATCCCAGCTAAGCCATTAAATCTAACTGGACGACTTTAATTGGAATGAACTTTTATGTTCTGATTCATTCGTTGACGGGTACTACTCGTGTGCTTAAAAACTAATTTTAACTCTTCTCATTGCCACAGTGGTGCAGCAGTATGTCTGAAGGCGCCCACCGCTAAAAACCGGGTTTCGATACTCTTGATGGGCACAACGTAGCCATGTGCTTAATAATAAAGAACAATAGCACTGTTTTGCACACTCACATCAATTTTATTTATTAAATGGCTTATTGTATTGTTGACTCTATCGCTGAGATATCACAGTGACGATACAAACAAAAGATTGTTATTATTTTTCATGTTAAAACCATCCTGAAAATCACACAATACCAACGTCATTTACAAAATAACATGCAATAATTGCCCAGAATTTTACATCTGAGAAATAGGAAGAAAACTGGAAACCAGATTCACAGAACACAATAAAAAACCGTCTCATGTTTTCCACCATTGCAACCCAAAACAAATATAGTGTATCTATTAAACCCACAGTAATTTTAAACAAAGAACCGAACATAAACAAACGAAAAATCAAGGAATCCATCTTAATTGAACAAAACAACCCTACTCTAAACCAACACCCAGGGGTGCCAAGATATCTCTTCTAAGTCGTGCAACAGTATCCGGTCTTGTGACCTCTTTGTTCCATACTGTATATATATATCTGTGTCAGTGTAAACTACTTGTACCTGATGGTCACAAAACCTTGTCGAAACGTTGTACATTTTCTGTTATGTTAAAATTATATTAAAGTTTTTCTCCATTACCCATTCAAGCAGTCTCCAAGCATTATTAGTCTCAAAGTGGGTTGGTTCTTCATCATCGAATTTAACTTAAAGGTATTAGCTTAAGAATATTTTACACATAAGACATATGTTAAAATTATTTACACCACGCTTAATACATAACAAAGCACTTAAAACCTTGCTCAATAAGATATTTTGCTTTCTCTTCAGAAAACACTTGGCAAATACAGGTGCTAATATATGTATTGGGAAATGAGAAAGGATAAACAATAATTAGAATTTATATTCAAACTTAATTCCGAAAATCAATATAACCTATTTCCTCAAATAACTTAAATATACCTCTCCGAGAGTATTATTGAACAAAAGTTGCTATAAAGGCATTTTACTTCTTTCGCTGTAATACAGTATTATTGTTATAATTATTGCAGAATCGTTTCTAGGTGTATATAACAAGATACATAAGTTCGAAGAGTTATCCAATCGTAATGCGGGTAATATTAAATCAAAATCAAAATTATTAAAACAGGTTTTCACAACATTCATACATTTAAACCATAAGAATAGAAAAATTATTAGAGCTAGCTTTCGACCCTCTTTAAGGATCGTTCATTATCAGGCTTAACACGAACATGAATAATTTTACCTACTAGACTACGTTGTAAGTGAGAAAAGAAAATAACACTTATAAATGTTCGATAAAAAATGAACACAAATCTATTATTTTAAAACAATTACAAAACTAGTGTTTGCATATACTTTTTGAAATTTTAACAAGAAAGTCGCCTGTCCATAGATGGCGCTGTATACAATTTGTGAGCAAGAAAACTATATACAAACAAACAAAAAATACTGTGGGTGTGCAAACTAGAATCGTAAAATGGTGTAATGTTATTTTATGTAATTCGTATAATTATGTGGAAGAAGCAATGGCTGCTTCTATTGAATTTACAGCAAACGAATAATCTTGTTTTTCAAGTCGTTTCATAAAGTTACTTTAATATTGTATAACAATATATAAAATAATTGTTATAAATATATAAAATACTGGAATAAATATTCAAGACAATTCAATCTTAATTTAATAATCTAGCAATATTTCTTGTTTTTTGTAGTTATATAATTTTTGAAATATTTTTTTTGTGATTATACAACTGAACAAATCACGTTCTACATGAGGTAATCGTTTTCCACAACTTGTTTGTCTATAACCGAAACCTATTCACATTTTTTTTAGAATAATGATTAAAAAGAACTTATTACAAGTTATTGATAATTTTGAGTATCACTTAGATGGCTTTTATGTTTGACAAATGTCAAAATAGTAAGAATATTTAAAAAATACGTAGAGATTTTTTTCATTACGCTTTGGAGCTGTACTTCAAGAAAACTTAACTTTATCTAAGAGAGCATGGCTGTATTTAACCAAAGTTCAAGTATCAAATTGTAAGTCACTGTGTAAGACATTGTGTCACTGGAAGAGCATGGCTTTATTTAATCGAATTTTCATTATCAAATTGTAAGTTGGCTGTATATATCAATGTGTCACTAGAAGAGCATGGCTGTATTCATCCAAAGTTCAAGTATCAAATTGTAAGTCACTGTGTAAGACATTGTGTCACTAGAAGAGCATGGCTGTATTCATCCAAAGTTCAACTTTTGAATTGTAAGTTGGCTGTACTTATCAGGGTGTCACTGGAAGAGCATGGCTGTATTTAACTCAAGTTTCATTATCAAATTGTAAGTTGGCTGTACATATCAAGGTGTCACTAGAAGAGCATGGCTGTATTTAACCAAAGTTCAACTATCAAACTGTAAGTTGGCTGTATTGATATATACTTGTGTTCCTTTGATGACAGTGGAGAACGCCTAATCACAGAGTGAATTAAAGTATCAGTTTCCAAAGAAAGGTTCTCTAAACTTATGACATCATGACCACACTTTGTAGTGGACATTACGACAGTTTTAATCTCGAGAAATCAACAAAATAGAAACTTTGAATACATTATACTTTATATTTCTGACAAACTAAAGCTTGGAAGCCCAGGTTTCAGGCCCAGTAAGGCCAGGTGGCTGGGATGCTTGACTCGCAATCTGAGGGTCGCGGGTTCGAATCCCCGTTACACCAAACATGCTCGGCCTTTCAGCCGTGGGGGCGTTATAATGTGACGTTCAATCCCACTATTCTTTGGCAAAAGAGTAGCCCAAAAGTTGGCGGTCGGTGGTGATGACTAGCTGCCTTTTGCTCTAGTCCTGCACTGCTAAATTAGAGAGGGCTAGCGCAAATAGCCCTCGTGTAGCTTTGCGCGAAATTCAAAACCCACGTTTCAAGCTTTCAGTCTAAATTTTTCCATATTTCTAGTTTTGGTCAGAAACGTATTTGGTTTACTGTAAGGTTATAAAATTTGCATTTAAAAGTCTTTCACTTATATGTAAATATAATCTTAATTACTACAGAGACATTAACATAGAACACATCAAAGAACTAAATGCTCTTTTTTGTAAATGTTTTCAGAAAAAGTAGCGATAATTTAGTGATTCTCCAGTCTTAGCCTTTCGTCGTAAAAAATAAATATCATTCTGGAACACGTGTCACAACTATCCTATAAATTCTGGACTTATCTTAATAATGAAAGACAGCTGATAATTATGATCTCAAAAGTAATGTGAGATGGCTCAAGCTTGAACTTATCTTGATAATAAAAGCTAGGTGATTGCCACAATTTATCTGGTTATAAAGAATTACAGATCGTTGGTGACTACTCTTGGAACTATTTTAAACTATGTTTTTATAGTAAATTTAAGATTCCCAAAGTCAATGCAAAAATGAATAAACACATACGATTATTTGTATTCTTTATTATCAACAATAACCATAAATATTACATCATTCTTAACAGATCGTTATATGTCATCTAAAACCACTTGCTTTGGTTTTGTTTCTTATCCGGCTTTCTTCTTCACCTTTTACTGGAGAATGTACGATTTCAAATCTATCAGAACAACCTCATTGAGCAGTTCATAAGTTGAGGAATTTCGGTAATGTATTTTTTTTTTTCATTTTGTGGAAATAAAATATACGTTAAAGAAATTAATTACAGCGAATTTAGTTAAATAGTAAATACTTTAACAGCTTTGGGCAGAATTTAAAACTAATACCACATCTTAAGAAAATAGGCAAACCTAAAATGTTTCTACAAAAAAGGCATAGGAACTAAAAATATACTTAATTGTTGAATCATTGTATGCTTTTAACAAAGGTAATGCAATAATTTTACGGCATTACAAATATCTAATAATGAAGAATTAAAAATATACTTAATTGATGAATCACTGTATGCTTTTAACAAAGGTAATTTAATATATTTACGTTACTACAAAGATCTAATAATGAATAATTAAAAATATACTTAATTGTTGAATCATTGCATGCTTTCAACAAAGGTAATTCAATATATCCAATAACGAAGCAGTATTTTACAACAATTAAAACGCATTATTTGAACACAAAATTTTCCCCCCTAACTATATATCCATATAGCAAAGTGATTCTAATAATTTAACTCTTATTAATGTATGGAATGAGTGCTATTGTTGTTAGGAAAAGTTTTGGTTGAATTCTTTATTACTTAAATTATATAATTAGTAGAGCACCCAAAATTTACCTCTCACTTGTATGAATATAAATTTGAATTAAAAAATAAAGACAATATCATGGCTTTCTTGTATTAAACATGTGTATATATATATTGTATTCTATATATATATATTTATCTATATAAAGTACAAGCTGATGCATTTTTTCGGATGCTTGTTTGTACCGGATCTTTATTAGTACCTCTACATTTCATATTTGCATTTTGTGTTACTTTGTTCGCTATAATGAAGGTTAATGTGTCTCGGTTCAAACCATTTTGTGCTTTTTATTTCAAAAGAATTCTGAAACAAACTGTATAAAAGAATAAAAGAGCTCAACATTTTTTTTCACATTATGAACACATTTTTCATCCTTAATCTACATATCATTATCAGAAAGGTATATATATATATATATATATACATATATATATAAATCTACAAAACTTTACAAATATTATATTACATACAGGTATTTAAAAGAAGTATATTTTACATAATATTTTTAAAACATAATCGAAAGAAATTTGCCCCCCCCCCTTTTTTTTTGGTGCAGAAAAAAAGTTTAAAATATACCATAAAAGGACCAGAGTTATTTCGTATAGAAATTGAAAACAACAACAATTAATATGATTTTCAAAAGTGGAGTCGTTGAATGACAATGTTTTACACGACGTTTGTACTCAATATAATAAAACAAAATGAAATTAAAACACCGAAAAAAGATGTATATACCTAAAGAAACTAGTTTGAACGTATTTATTGGGAAACTAAACTTGCTGCAGAAATAATACTTTTAACCGTACGTTCGATCAGGCGAGTAATCAAAAAACCAGTCGCGGGCGTGTACAGAGATATCTTCAACTCGCATGTACACACAAGACAAATTAGGAGGAAATTTATGCCTCTTTACCACGAACTTGAATAATATTTCATGCGGAAATGCTGTATTCAATCATAGAACACATACTAAACCGGTCTTTAGAAGCCTTGCACCTGTATTCACTTTCTATTTAAAAACAAACACACTTCGGTATGTTGTTTTTATAACATTCTATTTATCCATCGATATGATAATGTGCTGATATGCTTTTTTTATATTATGCATTTTGTAGCTTGGAAATTGATTTTGGTATTTCCTGGTTATTTAACCTTTTCATGTTAATGTCAGAATAACTGCTGTATAATCTGGTTATTCAGCCTTTCCTGACATTGTCAGAATAGCTGGTGTTTTACCTAGTTATTCAACCTTTCCCTGCCATTGTCAGAACGACCGCTGTATAACCTGGTTATTCAACCTTTCCCTGTCATTGTCAGAATGACTGCTGTATAACATGGTTATTCAACCTTTCCTGTCATTGTCAGAATAATTACTGATTAACCTAGTTATTCAACATTTCCCTGTCATTATCGGAATAACTACTGTATAATCTAGTTATTCAACATTTCCCTGTCATTGTCGGAATAACTGCTGTATAACCTAATTATTCAACCTTTCCCTGTCATTGTCAGAGTAACTGCTGTATAACCTGGTTATTCAACCTTTCCCTGTCATTGTCAGAATAACTACTGTATAACCTAATTATTCAACCTTTTCCTGTCATTGTCAGAATACTAGGTGTATGACCTGATTATTCGACATTTTCCTGTCATTTTCAGCATAACTACTATAAAAATTTATATATATGATTTTAAATTTGAGTTTTCATTCGAAAGATTATAAATTGAAATTAGTTTTAAAACTAGATACGTATATGTTACTGTCAAATCAGTTTTGAAAATATGACAAATTATAATTTTTCTCTTTTCTTTTTTAAAAGTAAATCTCACATTTTTCTAAAGTTTTATGACTGTCATTAGACTTTGAACTTTATTAAAAATTCCCGATTTTCGAACAGTTTTGTTTTCCAGTATTTCCTTGTTAAATTAAACTATCTAAAAAAGAGGTTTAAAATATAATTTTTTAACTTTAACGTATTTCTATAAAATAAAAAAGTGGTATGTGTTCGTACTTTAAGAAAACAAATTAAATCAGCCTCATAGCGAATAAAGACATTCAAGCTAAACTATCCATTCCTTATATAGAAATTTTGTTCTCATTATGTAAAAATAAACAACATTATATATCCACCCATATATTCCAGAATGTCTGAGAAACACTATTGAAAACACTAGTTTTAACTACTATTTATAATAAATAATATTGCTATATTCTGCAGTAATACTAATATGGTTAAGCCTATTTTGATGTAGTTTTAGACTGTTACTCCACATCTTCTTATCTCTACATCATTCATAGGTGAAATAACATGACAACATTAAATTACAAACTAGTGATGGATCTGACAACCAGCATCTTTTTCAACATCGTTTTCAATTATACCAAGAATGTCTTCATGTAATGAAGTAAGGAAAATATTTACATTATTTAATTATAATCATATTTTAAGTTTCTATATGAATCTATATTTTAGTTTATATCATATCTATCAATTTTACATAACGTTTTCTCTATATACCAAAAACTACTAAAATATATATTTTTAAATACACTTGTCTACGTCTATTTTTCTAATATTCACAGGTAAACAAACTGGACTAGATGATTCTATTGCAACTCCACGATAAGTGTATCGTTTTAATTATATCTATATGTCTATACGTATTGTAAAGACTGCATAGAGAGTGAAAAGCTCATGCTTGTGCATGGTGCGTAAGGGTTAGACAACTAGACGAGCAGGGAGACACTGACTCCTAGCTTGAGTTTTGAGGCATTAAAGATTATATATGTGGTTACCTTCTAGAAGTTCTAACTCCACAATCCTTATGTGTAAATATCGCTAATAGAAAACGTCCACAATTTAATCCTTACACGTTTCTCTCATTATATAGGGAGTGGGTAAAGATTATCACTTTCAGGAAACATTTAATTTGTTTTTGTTTTTTTTTGCTTACAACGTGTTTGAAAAGCCAACGAACAAAAAACAGTTTTCTATAAATCACATTCTAGAAACTAATCGGCTAGTAAGGTCTCATTTCTTCAGATCAATATGGTAAGCCTACTTTATTATGTACTGTTAGAGACTATATGATATATACCGTTAGTCTCTCCACTTTTAAATGTATCGTAGAGTTAGATTTATCGTTAGAAAATCCTCGATAGCTCACTTCTATAGTCATCACATTTTTTTTTGTTTGTTTATATCATTAATTTCCAAAGCCCGCCAACATTTGTTGAGGCGTTTCTTTAACGGAAGCACACAAAGATATAAAACCAGTTCAAGCTGAGGCTAGATAAAGAAAGGATATTAATGTCTGCGTCAGCCTGTTCCCGAAAAAAAAAGACTAGTTTATGTATACCTGTATTTCATTACTCTCAGCTTTTTTAATCCTGACTTGTGTGAAGATTTTTCCTCAATTTCTGTAGAAATAATACTGTAATTCTATTTATAAGCGACACGAACATATCGTAAAATGATGCCGATATTTTGTTAAAAAATTTATTTTCATGAGCACTTATTCAAATCTACAGGAGTGCTAGGCCTGCTAGGAGATTGGTAGAATGTTTCCGAACGGTGGATTGTTTGAGATTCGGTTCGTCCAAAATCAATTCGGGGGAAACAGCTTTCGGACTTAGGTCGCGGAATTGTACATTTCAAAGCTGCAGCAATAGATCGGTCATGCTTTCCAAGACTAACTTTGTGTTCATCCTGAGCGAATTCGTCGCTTTCTGGAGTTTGCGCAGAAAGGAGGATAGCATTGAAGGTCTTCAGGTCGTTTTGCAAGTCCTCCCGTTGACTGACAATATTCGGATTTTTCCCAATTTTATTGAGTCTTTCAGCTGCAACGGATTCCATAGTCCGCCGCATCACGGGAAACATGTCCAGGACAGCATTGAAGTGTCCCACAGACAGGGAGAACAAGTGACAATACGTTTCTGCTCGGACACTGGCTACTCGTCTAGTGTTGGTTAGTAGACAAATTTCTGAAAAATATACAGCCAAGTTAAGCTATAAATAAACACTGCAAACTGGTTCAGTTAGCTGCCATAAAACTTATTCAACTCCATTGTTATGTAGACACTTAAAAATATTGAACCTAAAGTAAGTTCGGAGAATAATCAAAGTTAAATCATAATATATGTATTTAACATACAATATCTAAGAACTAATAATAAGTAATAAATAATCCTTAATGGATTGTACTTTATGCAATGCGAAATAAAAATCTCTTCTCGCTTCTTCTTCATCAGGATTCGGTCCATGTTTTTGAATCAGAGAGGGTCTCAGCGTTGACTTCTTCCTCCCAATAAAAATCTCAATCGAGATAAGTGCATATTTAGAATTTTAACCGAATGCAATCAATTTTCAGAGGAGGGTGGGTGGATTGTTTGTTTTGTTGTTAAGTGCAAAGCTGCACAATAGACTATCTGCCCACCGCACGTATCGATTTTAAGAGTAATAAACTCTCAGACTTACCTCTCAGAAGAAGTGAGATTAACCAGTTATAATACTAGACAAAGTAAATAAAAATAAAGCTTTACAAGAATTCTCTTCAGAAGAAAATATGAAGCAACAAACTTAACAAAAACACGCTGTAGTTATTGCCAGTGATACATTTATTAAAAAAAAAAGATGGAAGCAAAAATTTAAACGTTATTCCACTTTTAATACTTTTATCATCATGTTAATCTTATGACATAAAAATGTCCTTTGGAATGATTTTTAATTCATTTAAAAATAAATTTTTAAGTAGTATTTCAGAATTTAGAAAATTTATTGAGGTTTTAGATAACATAAATATAATCTTCATGAAATAGATTGGGTATACAAATATTGGAAATTAATGCGAAATAACGAAGCCTAAACCATACATCATGTATTATTGCTAAACCTTAATACATGCCGTATTCATTTTGAAATCTGAATTACACAGTTGATATTCTTTTCAAACCCTAAGTCATATGGTAGAACGGGGTTGGTTGAAACGCGAGTAGATTGAAACAAAGAGTCTCAAAAATCGTCTAATTTAGGTTTTCAAGTTTCAACACTAGAGAGCAGCAGTAACTATAGAGACATCTTCCACGAAGTGACCGTTTGAATTTGAGCAACATGTCCGATTTTACGGCCCCCAAAAAACGATTTTTTTAAATAGGTGTGTAAATTTTCAAGGTTGCAGGTAAGTATTTTTTTTCCCCTGGAACACGTAGAGACAAAAATTAAAAAATAAAAACACGAAAGAAACTAAATGTTGCTTTCACTAAATATGACGAATGTGTGACCATAGTATCTACTGTTTTTTAATATTTTTCCTATGGCTAGAAGTGGGTCTGTATTATTATCATTATGACATATCATCAAATACTGCACGTAAAAAGAAATGCCCGAAAGGCCTCCAGTTCAAGGATGGATCACGTAAACGTTTAACACAACCCAAACAATAGAAAGTAAAGACCATAATTCCATATAGCATTAGTGGTTTGTGGAGACCCATACATTAAGAGCAATAAGCCCTGGATACAATGCACAGTGTGTGTAAGGGTTAGGCTTATGAATTATGTACTGTTAAGAACCATTGTTATAAATGCATTAACTGTGAATCTGACTCTGCTGCAGCTGATGATGGATCAGACCAGTCTGGAAAGTTCTAAACGTACCTATGATCTGGACATCACATTATAGGACGTAATAAATGTACTATAACTTTCGTTTTGCAAAGCTTTCTTTGTTTGTCTATAATAATGTAATTGTTTCAACCTACTCCACAGCATGTTCCAACTAACCCTGATTATGGGGCTGGTCGAAACATTTACTTTATCTTTTGTTTTAATTTTTTTCACAGATGTATAAGTATAGATTCAAGTTTTAAAAATATGTAGTAATAGCTAACATACATAATAAATCATGTTTAAATGATGTTACTTAGTTCCATTACTCCTCCTAAAAATATTCCTAAGTGAAAACTGTTTCCACCAGCCCCCACTCTCCCCTACACCGGGTATTAACATACATACATAATAAATCATGTTTAAATGATGTTACTTAGTTCCATTACTTCTCCTAAAAATATTCCTAAGTGAAAACTGTTTCCACCAGCCCCCACTCTCCCCTACACGGGGTATTATTTCTAAACCCTAACGAATATACGCTGTATTCTTTTATGAACTCTGAATTACGCAGCTGGTATTTTTTTAAAACCGTAAATCATACACCGGGTATTTTTTCTAAATCCTAACGAATACACGCTGTATTATTTTTGACCTCTGAATTACACTGCCGGTAATCCTTTTAAATTGTAAATCATACACCGAGTATTATTTCTAAACCCTAATGAATACGCGATGTATTCTTTTTGATCTGTGAATTATACAGCTACTATTTTTTAAACCTTAAATCATACACCGAGTATTATTTCTAAACTCTAACAAATACACGCTGTATTAATTTTGAACTCTGAATTATATAGCTGGTATTATTTTTAAACCATAAATCATACACCACGTATTATTTCTAAACCCTAACGAATACACGCTATATTCATTTTGAAATCTGAATTACACAGCTGGTATTTTTTAAGCCCTAAATCATACACCGCGTATTATTTCTAAACCCTAACGAATACACGCTATATTCATTTTGAAATCTGAACTACACAGCTGGTATTACTTTTAAACCCTTTTAAATCACATAACATTCATTAGTGTACACAATTAAAAACAATGCTGAATGTGAATATCAGTATAGAGGTAGTGCGGTATTGCCTTGAAGTGTTTGGAAGCATATTCTATCCCCATCCCCCACACGAACACCCTGCACAGTTCAATAGATACCGACAACATAGTATCAAAAACATACAACAAAAGATCTACATTTATTACGACTAGAAACATTCTTCTGATTGTTACTGAGAGAGAAGCGGCAATTTGATTCGCTGTTTTTACTTTGAACTTTCTATTTCTGTCTTTATTAGTAGAAATTCCGAAACAAAATACCAGTAAAATGTTATGACTCGCGAAAAAAATACATGTATGTATGTATCTGATTGTGTTTAATAAAGAATTTTCATAATGCATCTTTCATGTCATAATGTATTTAGGTACTATTTTAATGAGTTCTAGAAAGTTTTATGACGATTTATCTAAACGAATATTAGATAATATTTTGCCTTGAAGAACATAAAGGATTTCTGTCACATAGAGATATTAAGATTCATAGAAAGAGCTACTTTTGGGTTCCTGTCACATAGAGATATCAAGATTCATAGATTGAGCATCTATGAATCTTGATATCTCTATGTGACAGGAACCCAAAATAGTCTCTGTCTATGAATCTTAATATCTCTATGTGACAGAAACCCGAAAGTAGCTCTATCTATGAATCTTGATATCTCTATGTGACAGAAACCCAAAAGTAAGAGATACTTTTGGGTTTCTGTCACATAGAGATATCAAGATTCATAGATAGAGATACTTTTGGGTTTCTGTCACATAGAGATATCAAGATTCATAGATAGAGCTACTTTTGAATATCAACTAACCTCCGAAATACGATCCGTCAGACAGACTTGTAGCCACCTCGCCATTGGACATGACAATATCGACAATCCCTTCTTGTATAAAATACATCTTGCTACCCAGAGTCCCTTCTTTGATGATAATATCGCTGGGCTGGAAAACTTCGTAGTGCAGTTTCGTTACCACATCGTTAACAAAGTTCTGGTCAGCGTTGGAAAAGAACGGAACAGATGCTACCAATTCACGACAGTTGTAATTGATCACATCCTAGGTTTTGGAACAAAACATGAATCATTGAAACACGAATCGAAACAAAACAAACAAGCAACTAATTAGTTCCATCTAACGTACATATCCTCTTGTATTGGCCATTTGTATTGGCGCACAGTGTTGGATCGGAATGATAAACAAAACAACTTTTCAATACAAGTACTTCAATTTGAAATTATGAAAGAATGTATTGACTACATGTGATAGAAATCTTGTACTTGAAAGTAAATATCAATTAAAGAATACGCTTTCGAAACGAGGTATTGTTTTCGCCTTCTAGTTCTTCAATGGTATTTGTTGCAGGGATTCGATTTAAAACTGATGTGATAACGTAATAAATTTATTTAGTGTATTATAATCACAGTAAAATTTACTACGTAAACCAATCAGAGGATATGAAATTGTGGGAGTCTACATTTTGAACAGTTACGTTTACACCTGAATGTACAGTATTTGTTTGTAGTAAATGTCAACTTTAGCATCTTCCCGAGTTCTGACATCTACTTATTCGAACCAGTAATCTTCCATTAAAATACGATACAATATAACACAAATTTCCAGGTCAGGTTTTTAATATTTTCCATAGTATATATGACGTTTATCTTTCTGTTTTATTAATTTCTTTATAGTATAATAAATCACCGTAAAAAGTTCGTTTTTTGTTTTAAATTTCGCGCATAGCTACATGAGGGCTATCTGCGCTAGCCGTCCATAATTTAGTAGTGATAGACTAGAGGGAAAGCAGCTAGTCAACACTATCAACCGCCAACTCTTGAGCTACTGTTTTACCAAAGAATAGTAAGATTGAACGTCACATTATAACAACTCACAGATGAAAAGTGAACATGTTCGGTGACGGATTCGAACCCGCGACCCTCAAATTACGAGTCGATCGCCTTAACCACCAGGCTACGCACTGTAAAAAACCGTCTTAAGGGGAGTAAACTTTTTATTTTTTAGCTTATTTTGGAATAGAACAATCTTTCCGAAAATTCCCCCCGTGGCACAGCGCTATGTCTGTGGACTTATAACGCTAGAAACCTAGTTTTGATACCCGTGGTGGGCAGAGCACAGATAGCCCATTGTGTAGGTTTGTGCTTAATTCCAAACAAACAAAACTTTCCGAAAAATATTTTAAATTATTGATTTGAATTTTAAAAAAAAGTTATAGCAAGCTATAATTATTTTAATGTACTTGCACTATATCATTAGTCCTTACTGTTAAGTTTTCTAATAACCATCATATAGTCCAGGAAAAAGATTGGACTTAGGCTACATATGCAAAACAAAAAAAAAAGTCCAATAGAAATGAAAGAGAAAAAATAATTTGATTTTTATGACCTAAGCTCAGCAATCTTTAAAAAAATTCTACGTATTAAACAAAATTAATATTGTTCCATCAACAAAAAAAAAATTGATATTTCTAGCTACCAATGTATATTTCGTGCTGAAACCCACCTCCTTTTCCCCCAAAAAATATTTCTAAGCGAAAAGTGAGAAAACACCAACGTTAAAAAACTATCAAGCCAATTATAACAACAAAAGCGTCATTTCACAAACGGTCTGCGGAGGAGGGGGCAAAGGAAGTGGACCTTACGTGGGTCTCCCCAAGTCAGCTTGGAGCCCTAAACTATGGCGTATATGTATTAATTTGGCCTTTATTAGAAACGTTTCACAGCAACTCCATTTGGGATACCCTCCCAGTTTGTTTGCTTTGTGAATTTCGCGCAAAGCTACACGAGGGCTATCTGCGCTAGCCGTCCCTAATTTAGCAGTGTAAGACTATAGGGAAGGAAGCTAGTCATCACCACCCACCGCCAACTCTTGGGCTACTCTTTTTATCAACGAATAGTGGGATTGACCGTCACATTATAACGCCCTCACGGCTGAAAGGGCGAGCATGTTTGGTGTGACGGGGATTCGAACCCGCGACCCTCAGATTGCGAGTCGAGCGCCTTAACCACCTGGCCATGCCGGGCCGATCCCCTCCCAAGCCTGGAAGCGTCCCTGTTGCCTCTCTTCAATGACGCCCATGTCAACGTCAGTGACAAATAACAAATGTACACGAAAATTATTATAATTAATTGGTACAATTAAGATATATTAATTAAGGAGGATGTGATTAACCAATAAGGCATTCAACAAATAAAGAAGATAAAGCAAATAAGCCATAAGAACGCTAAAGTATTGAAAAAAGCAACAACAACAACCCAAACTGCAAACCCAACAGATCTGAAAAAACAAAAGTACCAAAATCACAGTAAACAAACAAACCTCTCGTAATCTTTCAGACAACTCTCCAAGAATAACATCTTCGTCGTAATACTTTCCTTGGTAGCGGTGCTCAAAGTAGTCCGTAATTCGCTGTCGTAAGTCGCGAGGCAGTTTACGGTAAGCCATGTATTCTTCCACCTGTTTCACCTGCAAAAAAAAACAACAAAGAGTCCATTACATGAATGATCTGCTGAGAAAAATAATATGTTTGTTAACAAACTTACTAGGAAATATTGAATGTAGGAACGAGGATAACACGATATAGTTCATAGTTTAAACCTGAAATTAAATATAATTTTACTGTCTATCTTTACTTTACTTTGGACTTAAAGGCGTGATTTTCTATTAGTCTTTGAATAGTTGAATAATTCCTACCTTTTCTCTGTACTGACGTCTAGACGAATCCAATGTCTGAATGAGATTCGTAGTATGACCAAGAAATAAAGCATAACAGGTGGCGCCACTAATCATGCTTAGTAGTGTTAGCCACATATCCGTCAGATTCTGTGGCGGAAATCGCCCATAACCAATGCATAACATGTGAGACATGGCTTTGAATAAGGCCCAGGAATATTGTTCAAACCAAACTACGTCCTGAAAAACAAATGAAAAATATCAATATCGGAAAAATTAACATTCATAATGCAATGTTGTTGTTGTTGTTTTAGCGCGAAGTTACACAATCTGAACACTGTCCGACGCAAGGACTCAAACCCCGGATTTTACCAGTATAAATCCATAAACTTAACGCTGACCCAACAGGGTCATGCAATGAATACATACTAAGTGATAATGGTTTTTATCATTGCATCCTAGATTATTTATTCGTTTCAGAACATTTTTGCGCACAGCTACACGAAGGGCTATTTTCGCATAGCCATCTCCAATTTTGGTCCCTGGTAGCTTATAAGGCTAAAAATGGGTTTCGATCCCGACGCCAGGCAGAAGAGCACTGATAACCTATTGTGTAGCTCTGTACTTAATAACAAGTAAACAGAATTATTAATTGTAAGCAAGCTTATAGACTAGAGGGAAAGCAGCTTGTCAATAAGCATCCACCGTCAACTATTGAGCTACTCTTGCCTGATCAAATAGTAAGGTTTGACCTTCACTCTTACAATGTACCCATAGCTCCAAAGTGCAGAGAGCGTTGTTATAGCAAAGAGACGCAAACTCAAAATCCTTAGATCAACATTTCCAGACACGCTAACCACTAGGATGAGCTTGGCTCGCATCTACAGAAATTGATTATCAGATGAACCACTATATCGTCTTGTTTTGTCAATTACATAGAATTATTCAAACTTACAAATCCGTTTATTCTTGTCTGTTTGAATTTAAGATCCTTCTAAAAGTTTTTTTTTAATTTTTGTTATTGTTATTTTTTTCTCAATAGTATCGAACACCACTATCCAACATTATCATTGTAAAAAAGTTTCGTTTTTATTTAACCATGTTACAACATCGGTGTTTCTTAGAAGTTAAATCCTCAAAAGAAAAGTTTATTCACAACGATCACATGTACAGCATCACAAGTAAATGGATGAAAATATTTACGGAACGAAAAATAAATGGAATTAACAGAGTCTTTGAAGTTGCATTATCATGTCTGTCCTTGCTTATTTCTTCGACACATCCGTCTAGTGCAATGAATACAGCACCGTGGTATAATTAACCACGTGACAGTATATTCAATTAATTAAAAAACGTAAATATTGTATCCGTAAAACATCTCAAGTTTTTGGACACGGATCTAGCTAGAATAATAGGAACTTTGTGAAAATCATCCTAGGATATTATTGTGTGATGTTACAACTGAAGTTATGAGATTTCACTCACAAATGAATGCCACCAGTGGATAATCGGCGGTACGTTTGAGGGCTTATAATACTACGATTCGGGGTTCGATCCCTGACTGGCGCCTAAAACAAATTAAACAGATAGATAAATAGTGTGTGTGTAAATTAGGCCACTTTCACACTCACACCTTTCTTTCAATTTGTTTCAAAAATGTCTGTACATTTTCATGCGACGTTGTCACCTAAAATATACTTCTAACCTCAATTTAAAAATAGTGATTTCTCTAACAATTTGTATGTCTGATTGTGGTAGTGCTTTTACATTTATGACAGAAGCTGTTATTACATTGTAAACGTTTTATTCTCAACAAAATATCTATCAACATTGAAGAAGTTTTTACTCAATGGTTCTGCGAAGGTTTCATTTCTCCAATGACAGAACTCGAAATTCTTAATGCTTACATCAGGTGGAATCACTTGATATTCGCTGTTTTAATGCGTTTTTCCTTCAGGATAGTTTGTCTCTAACAACATATTTTTTGTTGTTACCGTTTCTAATAGAATTTAGCTAAACCTTTTCGACATTGATGTAACAAGCTAAATGCTGGACACTTTCTTTCAAAAGTTTCAGAACGTCATATAATTTTCCTAAACAAAGTATTTTTGTTTATTAATTCTATCTTTTCCATGTGGTTTCTAGAAAAGTGTATAAATCTTGAACTACAACTGTCAGGTTCGTAGTTTTTTTGTTTGTTTTTTTATCTCAACAAGAGAAGAAAATTTATGAAGCAGTGCAAAGCAAAAATTCTCTTTTTGTATACAATACACAAACATAAAAGGTCAAATTTTAAGTTAAGTAACAAAACGCTTATAACTGTTAAATTTTTGTAGGAATATGGAAAACAGGAAATAGAGATAAAACTAGGATGCAAAAAAATCTGCTAAAAATGATAAAATATTGTGTTTTTTCCACATCTCACCTGGAGTTCATTTATAGAAACCCAGGAGCTAGGAGGGTATCCTTGGAGCATGGGAACTAAGAACTGGAGACAGCCGCTCCAGTGGCCAATTAGCAGCATCATGCATATCAAGTTGAAAATTTTCATGAACATATTCGCCATGTTTAAGAACTGAAATAAAAAACACTTATGCTATACGTATAATATATATGATATTATTCCATTGACAGAAACGATTATATGATATTATTCCATTGACAGAAACGATTCTATTCTCGTTACCATGTTCAATAACAACCTTGTGACCAGAAACACTTACGAGCTATTGAATATGTCAGCAATTCTAAAATCGATAGATAAATAGACAGATGACGAATACGCCTTGATATTTTCCGTGATCGATATTTAAATAATACACCATTTCTATCTAGATTTAAATGAAAAAGAAAAGTTGTAAAGAAAGTCGATTATTCATACCCTTACAAACGGATGTTCCAAAGTACAAAAATGCAAACATCTCTAAAAAACAATCATTAGTAAGATTTGTGTTCTAAAAATGAAAACACTACTTTCAACATTAACGCAAGAATACGCAATCAGTTTTCTAGATTCTTTCTGTCAATAGTGATGGAAATTTTTGATTTAAGTTTCCTGCGTTTTTTGTAGAAACAGAAGTGACGATTTTATTTTGTCAAGGCTCCTACATTTCAAGAGTAGAGATAAATTAACAGCAACAACAAATGCCTTATACAAAGTGCAGATATACTCTTATCCAAGAAAAGTAGTAAAGATGATTCATTTTGATATCCAAAAGAAGAGTTAAAGAGATTAAAGTAACAAATTCGTATTTTGAATTACGATACAAAAACAACATGCAGGTTTCTCATGAGTTCATATTAGAGTGTTGGGATAAGTTATAGGAACCAAAGTCAGGTTTCTCTTGATTACATCTTAGGGCTGGATTGAGATATAGGAATTACACTTAGGTCTTATCCTATCATACAGTATTGGATTAAGTTACAGGCACTGCACCCAGACTTCTCTTGACCTCATCTTAAGGGTTAAGTTATAGAAACTATACCTAGACTTCTCTTGATCTCATCTTATAGTGTTGGATTAAGATACGAGAACTACATCAAGGCTTTCATGACCTCATCTTTGGTTAAAAAAGAATAAGGAAATCCAAAAGGATTTACAAAAACTGGCCGATAGTATTAAAACTAACAGCAAGGATTTTTAAACATGTTAAAGGTAAACAAGTTGTTAAAATCTGGACTAGGTCCTTAAAAGATCCTGATGACAATGTTTTGTTGAAGACTATTAAATGGCTGGCTGTACGAGCTTTCAAATGTTTTATTCTTTTGTGTTTTTACAAGATAATAAAATCCTGACCCTGAGAAACATTCTTTGGGAAATATTAGAATTAACTTGAATCATAAAGTTATTAATCTCTTGGAGGTTAGTAGAAAGACTGATAAATTGAAAATAGATAAAACAGCAGAGTCAGACAAAGTTTTTTCAAGATTGATAAATTGAAAATAGATAAAGCAGCAGAGTCAGACAAGGTTTTTTTCAAGGTTCTTAAAAGAGGACACGGATAAGAGGTGCAAGTATTTCTCTTTAATTATGGGTAGGTTAATAGACAGTGGGTAGGTGTCTGAGGATTCGAGTGTTGTTAATGTTACTTATGTTTTCAAAGGGGGTGATAAAACTTGTCATAGAAATAATAGGCCAGTTAGTCTTATTTCAGAAGTAGGAAAAGTTCTCAAATCTGAGAAAATATGCAGTGGTAAATCATTTACTAAAATATGAATTAATTAATGAAAGTCGACGTGGATTCATCAAAGGGAAATCTCGTCTTAGTAATCTGTTATCTTTTCTCGAGTATGTTATTTGTTATCTGGACGATAGAAAGGACGTAGATTTGATGTACTTAGACCTTCAAAAAGCTTTCGATAGGGTCCACACAAAATATTAGCTAAGATATTCCATTTGTAGGAGTTGAGGAAAGACTTGTTAATTGTATTATAGGGTAGTTGGATGGGTGAAATCGAAAATATGTTATTAATGGAGTCCCGTAAACTTGGACTTTTGTTACTATTAGCGTGCTTCAGTGGTCATTGCTTCAATTTTTGCTTTTTTCTTGTTTACATTCATAATATTGATAGATGAATAATTAATATAGTTTACTTATGACATTAAAGTATTGGGTATTTCTAGCTGTATTGAGGTATTATGGAATTGCTTGGATCGGTTGGTAAGTTGGACGAATATTTGACAAATGACCTTCAATTACAATACACGCAAGGTAATTCATTTGAGTTATCATAATTTCAATCACAAGTTTAATATAGATAGAACCTACACAACAGAATGACTGAAAAAATATCTTGGAATACCTAGTGGTGGATACGTGGTTACTCAAATCATCGAAGCAGTGCTTTGTTGCTAGTTGCAAGGCTAATAGAATTTGAGGGTATATTTACATACATATTGATTACAAGTCAAAAGGGGAAATTAGCTTCATATACAAATCACTTTGAATATTGTGTATATATTTGGTCTTCTTATCTCAGAAAGGGTATTGACTTATTGAAAATGGTTCAGAGAAGGTCTAATAGGATAATTACGGGAACGGAAGAGTTATTTTACAAGGATATGTTAAGTCCTTTTCATTTATGTTTTCTTGATAAGAGAAGTGTAAGAGGTGATCTTATTGAAGTTTACAAGATTAACTGGTGGATCGATAGAATAACGTCCTCTGATATATTTGTGCTCTATTCGGAAGACTTGGAAAAGATAGGCTAGGCTCCAATTACGACAGTTTTATTTTGCTAACGGGGTGATTGACTCATCCATTGAATTTCCGTCGGCAGTAATGAAGTTTAGTACTTTACAGGAGTTTGAGAGAGGAACTGATTACTTCCTGAAATATAAAGGATGGTTTAACTTTTTAATTTTCTCTAGGGTAGCTGTGCAAGCACACTCTCGAAGCACTAAATGGTCCCTTATTTTTCGTATGTTATGTTTGATAGATGTTTACTTTAAAAAGCACAATACAAATATATGTGTCTTTATCTTTCCAGTTAATGTGTACCAATACTAGAAACTCTAGGCTTCATAAGCTTGCAAAGCACTGTGAGATAATGAGTAAAAAAGGACACATCTTGTTGCCTGACAGAAGCTCCATAGAGATGCTGCTTCTCAAGTAATTACAAACTCGCGAGCACTTAATGCATCAATCATAATTTAATAGTGGAGTTTCTGTTTTTTATCATTTAGCAGAAACGGAAGCAAATAGAAACACCTGATAACCGAGAGGTTGCTTTTGTTGTACAAATAACTAAAAATGTTCCTTTCTATAGAAAGAAAAGTATTGTCGATCCTATGACTTTTTCCAAAGTGTTCATAATATTGAGTGGTGCGACAAAAATACCTACAAAAACGAGGAACAGAAAAGTGTTTTCTCTAACAAGATTGTCACCATAATATTGGAAAAAAGTACAGAAATAATAACAACCTTGTTACAACACTGATAACACATGATCTATTAGGCCTTAAATGGACAATTCTTACTCTCGGAAAGAATTGTTCAATAATTAGCACATAAACTTATATATATCTTAGAAGTTAATAAACTTGTCTACTATATATCTTTAGATTAGCAAATTTAATAAAAATATTTTGCTCAATTTGTTTATTCGTAAATTGCAACTTTAGGTAACCACATAGCTGTACTTATATATTACTGAGAGTTGAGGGCGTTTTATACACATATATATGTATGTATGTGGGTGGATGTTTGTGAAAACACTGAAAATGCATCTGAAATCTCGTTCGTGAAGTTAATTAATCAGTTTAATGATTGACCTGTACGATCTATAACAAGCAGTGTTTAAAATACTTCTAAAAAATTATTCAGTAATTTGTTTTGTATTGCGGACGTAGTAAAAGGACTTAGAACTAAGCTGGCCGAACCTTATGAACTGAGACTATTGTTAGGATTACGGTCGAAAACATCGTTAACAACGATCTGTATAGTTCATTTACTTTTGATCAGAAGTTTCGATTAATATAAAATATCTCCAACATATTTCGATTGCAAAAGATTAACGTTTCGCAAAGCCTACTTTACATTATATACACTCTTATAGTCGCTCTACACATAACAAAAACAAGGTATTCTACTGCAGAACAGAAAACTGATTTTTTTTTCAAGTTGCATTTCCAAAGACTGACTTTAAATTTAAGAGTTACTAAAAGGCCTAAAGAAGACTAGATCTAAAACGCTAGACCAACAGTTATAAAAGAATCCATTTGCTGCTTTCATAGCATATAACGAAGAAGAACTGTACGAACTCAGCTACATAAACCAAAAGTTAATCAGAATTGCAACGAAGTTCTTTAGACAAATATATTAATGCCAAAATGATCAAAGTTTAAATATATTCTATGTTTATTCTTGATTAATTCGTAAACGTAGTAACATTCGTTGAGATGTGCATAGCCTTATGGTTAACTTGTCGGACTGTGAATCTGAAAGTCTCTGGATCGAGTCCCGTAGCTGCAAAAATTAAAAGAGCGACGGCCAAACTCGACTGTTCGATTAAACTCTAGCCCAAAAGTTGACTGTGAGTGATATTGCCTGGCAAATTATGATCTGTTGGAGCGAGTATCCCTGAGATAGTTTAACGCGAGTTTCCGAAACAAACAAAGCAAAATTTATTACAATACAAATTCCAGTTTAGATCTGGCATATATATTTGTTTTAATCTCGAAACGCAAAGTAGTTAGTATGGTGTTTATGAATTCGAACGTTCACGGACGGGAAAAGGCACACGGCTGAACATTAAAAACACTTTCAAATTCACGGATAAATATATATCTAATGAAGAAGTCCTGTTTGTTTGTTTGTTTGTTATGGACATTGCGAAAAGCTATACGAGGGCTATCTGCGCTAGCCGTCCCTAATTTAGCAGTGTAAGAATAGAGGAAAGGCAGCTAGTCATCACCACCCACCGCCAACTCTTGGGCTACTCTTTTACCAACGAATAGTGGGATTGACCGTCACATAATAAAGCCCCCACATATTTGTTTGTTCGAAAAATGTGTTGTTAACTGCTTTGATGTCATGGGTTTAGGCACCGCTGACTTGGTGGAAACGATATGAAATTCGTCCTACATAGTGCATGTTGTGAATCAGTATAATGTATTATTTTAAAATGTCTAAAACCAGTTCATTAACTCTATCCTTACATTATTACAATGCACGAAACATCGAAAAGTGTTTAAAAAACTATTGCTCAGTTCTTTTAAAACTACAGTTTAATAGAATTTTTTTCACGACTAAGCCTGAAGTAATATTACAACAAGGATCATCTATAGTTACTAACGTTTATTTCAAACATTATGGCATTTTAAAAATATCCATTGATGAATCTGTTAACGATCTTGTTTTCACAGTGAAATGTGATATCCAAATTTTTTATGACATAGTTTGATAAATTTGTTAAGAAAACGGCTTGTGTTAGGTTAATTTTGAAAATATGAAATATCCTTCAAGAAAAATATTTTTGAATTCCTTGTTAGCATATTTCCTGATTCGCAGTAAAATGATTAGTTGAGGCAACAGCTGCATTCCAAGTAGCAGTTCGAACGGGTACAACAAAGGAAGAAAAGGTTTGTTTCCGAGTGTTCAACTGAAAGCAGTCTTTCAGTAAATCCAACATATAGTACAGACCATCAAACTTGTTATAACGCAGCCGACTGAAACTAAAGTAAAGACAAAACCCGCAACGTTGTCCACCATACGAAAGTACAGGTTGAGCCCGTAATGAAGAAAAGTCGATAATGAGGCTTTGTGAATAAATACAATAGTGCTCTATAGCTTTGAAAAGACCATAGAACAGTCACTAAACGTGTATTGAATAGTTATTGAAAACTACAGTCACTGAGTTTTGTACTTAAGCCGTCCTGTAAAATAGAGCTTATTTTCTAAGGTTCATAAGTGACTTTAAAAACGGAAGTAAGAAATTTCAATTTCTGGTTCTCTATTTCATGTAACTTATAGCCATGCTCATTATATAAAATATTTTAACTTAGCAAAGTCCTTTTTACTGTTTTGTGAAATAGTAATGCAAAATTGGCCACTTTTAAAATGCGTTTCTTACAAAACATTGTTAATAACATGTTTAGGTGTAAAAATACAAGAATATTGTTTAATTCAAGGTTTACGCAGAATGTTTCATTCCCATAAGCTACTATAACAGACTAGTCGCACTTCTGGAAGAGTAAAAATGCAAGCAAAGGATTTTTTTTTACTAAAGATCCCTCTACGTAGAATAGGTAAAATTTGGTAAAAATGAGGAATTAAAATACTCCGAAAATGAAAGGCTATTTTTCAGATTAAACTAGGAAAAAACAAATGTGCAGAAAATAAGTCAATTCTTTGAAAATTTATACATCTGTTTCTCTGGTTTTGGCTACAATGAATCTTTTCGTCTAGTTCTCATTTTGTTGTTGTTTCTCGAAATGAATTAGAAAAAAACTTAGCTGTGAATCTTTTGTTGTTTTTTTCTGCTTACTAGCTTAATCCCATGTGATAATAATATATAATTATTCATTTGTAAAAAAATAGTTGAATCCATAGTAATTAGTTTCTTGGGGATTTTAACTCATAACAACTATAATCTGACAGTCAAACACACCTAAAGGATACAAAAGTCTGGACAAGGAATATCGAGTTCATTATCGGTTTTGCAAAATAAAGAAGTAGCCAAGTAATCCAACCTTTTGTCCTTACAGAATAAGAAATTTAGTGGCAAAATTAGCTTTAAAATCTAAGATTATTGTTGCCATGCTGAAAACTGCCATTTTGTTCCGTAATTGTAATGCCAATCCTTCTTATAGTTTCCTTTGCATCTAAATCAATAAGACCTGCCTCCACTAGCATCAATGTAAACACGTGAAATAAAAGCCTCAACTTGATATCTTTACAGCCCACTTTTTAACATGCACTAGATGTGGTAGAGACTCCACAGAAGCCCAGTTGATTTACAGATGACAGCAGAAGCTTGCTTTGGCGGATGTCACGCTCAAGTTCACTATAAAGATGTTCAATCGGATGGAGGAGATTTGGGACTTTGTTTACTAAAGAAGATTGCTGAAGTCACTATCATGCTTCTTGAACCAATTGCGGACAAATACTAGAGCGTCGAGCTGCTGTATTACCGTCTTGAAAGGGTTTTTACCCACCAGTGTGGAATTGAAGCATTGTGGATAGAGCACGATCAGCAGAAACTTTCAAAAATATACTGGATGATATTGAAACCAAAAGAACAAACTCCTGTATACACTGTCAGAACAAAATACGCAGGATAAAGTTCTTTATGAAGGTTTGTCCTCATTTTTAGCTTAATGGCAGCACAAGAAAAAGTAAAATACAACTCATCAGACCACATCAAACACCTCAAATAATTTATTATTCTCATTTCGTGTTCTAGCCACCACTAAAGCTCTGCTTTCTTGTTTGTCTTTAAGTAGATTGGTTTTCGGACATGTTGTCGGCTGTTAGTTGTTATGGAATAGTTTTCATACTTTCTTTTACACTGTACAGCTGTAGATAGTGTCGAACAACTCAGTCAGTTGATAGATTATGGTGACAGAAGTACTTGAATAGCAGGAGAATGAAACAGTCATTGATAGCGAGCTTCGTACTAGATAATCGCCCACTTTCATGCCACTTTACAACTAGAAAAAATCATTTGCCCTTACTCGTTATTTTAACGCAGTCTATTTTGATATGACAAAATCTATACATTTATAGGCCTCAAACAAAAAACCTGAAATATCGAGTGGTATGTTTATTTAATATATACAAATAAATGAAACGCTCTAGGAGGGGCATACCGGACAAGTGCAAATGGGGACTATAGTAAGGACACGCTCTAGTAGGAACATTCCGGGCAAGTGAAAATGGTGATTATTGTAAGGACACGCTCTAGTAGGGGCATGCCGGGCAAGTGCAAATGGGGACTATAGTAAGGACACGCTCTAGTAGGAACATTCAGGGCAAGTGAAAATGGTGATTATTGTAAGGACATGCTTGGCAGATGGAAATGGGGATTATAGTAGCGTGTATAAAGAAAATCCTAGTGATGTGTATGGAAAATGATATACTTTTCTATCTCGTTGTTGTCTAACTAATCCACCAATCTTCACAATATTTTAAGTACTTGTCTTTCGTTTGACAAAGTACTGTTTAACTTTATAATATAAGTATTAAAAATACAGTTCTGGTGTTATTATTGTTTTTTTTACATTTTAAACATAATAATTTTTCATTCCTTTCTTCTTAAATTTCATTTATCGATTAGATATCTTAATTATTCTATTTTCTTGCTCTTTCAATCTCTATTATTTATTCATCTTTAAGATAAAACAACTAACAATTATGCATAGTACTTTTTTTTGCTATTTCCACCCAATTTGGTAAATGTCTTGAGAATCTACTGTTTTAGTCCGAATTTGTTTCCGTATGTTTTATTAGTTATCAATGATTTAGGATATTACCAATAGAAGGCTTTGGCCTGAATTGTTGACCCCACAGTCACCAACACTACTAACTTTTTTTTTTTTGCTAGGGAGTATAAGCTATTTACCTTAGTCATCTGTTCCCCTTTTCTTCCATGGTCTCTCCAAGTGTGCAACAAGCGCTCTAACTGGTAGCCCCGCTAAAAAGATAATTTATGAAATACATATACGTCATACAGGGAATATCTCCTGAATTTTAGAAATAAATATAAAAAAAACATACGCAGTAAGTAAAACTTAATGATTACTCCCTGCATCGACGAAATTCCAGTTATATTTTCAAGAGTTGTATCACTCCATTAAAAAAAATGAAGGAAAAAGCATCGTCCCACAACCTTCCTTTTTCTGAGGTTTACTTATATACAAAATCTATGCTGTAAAAGATCCTTACAAAGACAATGCAACGTCTTAACTTCTTTCATCCACGTCCGACGTTTGTTTATTTTAAGAGCAAAACTGCACAGTGGACTATCTGTGTTTACTACAGATATCGAACTCCGAATTTTAGCATTACATGCCCTAAGGCTTAACGCTAAGCCATCGGAAAGCTCACGTCACGAACTAACTCCAATCATGAAATATTTTACTTGGCAGCACATGTTTTTTTTTATTTGATTTTTTGATGCAATGCCCCAATTCCAGAAATGGAAGAGAACAAATCATAAATATTGATAGATAAATTTATATATATATATATAACCGTACTGGAAATCTAAGGTCAAAATCGTAAGCAATCTTCATATTAGAAGTGACATATAAATGACATGTTATATGGATTGGTATTAATATGTTTTCCATAGTAAGATATTAAGTGGCTTGACAGTTTAAAATAAAAATAAAGCAAGCGTTATTTCATAAAGAGTGATTGTTTAGTATTGCATAAAACATAGGTTTTCAATCAAGAAAAGCTTTGAAAGAGTCCTTTAGAACCTGCGCTTAAGTTTGTTAAAATACATAATCTATACCTAGTGTCCTTACTAAAACTTTACTGAGTTGATTCTGTCGCGTGCGAAGATTAATAGGCTGATCAGTTTTACGAAACAAACCGTTGACGTCTTGACCCAATCCCAAACGGTTGAAATATTTGTACATGTATTAAAAACCTTTACACCGTTAGGTTAGAGGATAATTATGTCGGGGTCCCAGAGGGTTTCTCTCATGTCTTAAGAATCCTCAGAAAAATTCAAATACGTTTAGTTTTATGATTTTATTGAGAAAATATTTAAAATACAATCTAATTTCTTGGCATTATTTAACTGTTAATAAATATGCTGTAATAATTAGATTTATGTCTGATTGATGGCGGTTGGAACTGAAAAATAACACGTGATAACACGTACAAACTTCATTCTCTCAGATGTATAGTGTTATACGTACAACGACATGAATATAAGTTTGTCAACACTCATAAAGTATTAAACATCAACAATGAAAAATATAAAGACTCTTTTCCGTATTTGTAACAATCTTGTTTTGGAATAATACATTGATAAAAAAAATATACGTAACGTGAACTAAACAGGCGCTAATTATTTAAAAATGTTTTATGACCTGTTAGTAGTAAACCATTGTTCTGATATTCGCTTGAAAAGCAAGTGACCTTTACTTTCATGTGCGCATTATGTTTTCTTTCTTTGTGTTAATTTTGTTGTGTTACACTTAGTTAATCTTCGTTATTACTAATAGTCACCTTTAATTATATGTACTCGTTGTGTTTCCTCACTTTGTGTTGATTTTGTTGTGTTACACTTAGTTAATCTTCGTTATTACTAATATTCACATTTAATTATATGTACTCGTTGTGTTTCCTCACTTTGTGTTGATTTTGTTGTGTTACAATTAGTTAATCCTTGTTATTCAAAATATTCATCTTTAATTTTATGTAATTGTGTTTCCTCGCTTTGTGTTAATTTTGTTGTGTTACAATTAGCTAATCTTTGTTATTAACAATAGTCACCTTTAATTTCATGTAACTTTATTTCCTCGCTTTGTGTTAATTTTGTTGTGTTACAGTTAGTTAATCTTTGATATTTACAATAGTCACCTTTAATTCTATGTACTTGTTATGTTTCTTTGCTTTGTGTTAATTTTGTTGTGTTGCGACCTGTTGTTACCTGTCTATGGGATTTCGTGAGCATCTCAGTGATAGCTTGTATAAGAGTTATAGGAACGTGTGAATTAAGTTGCAAGACCAGTTTTTGATTTTCTACTTCTGTTATTATGGACTCCTGCCGTTTCTCTGGATTTCGAGGCGACGCTTCGGTTTCCTCTACCTGATGAAAGAATCAGCAGGGATAGTGAAAAACCACAGTAAATGGAACAAACTGTCAGAAGTCTTAATAGTTAGAGAAACTAGTTTAGACACACTCATGCGCCGTCTTCAGTGTTGGCAATAAAACTGGTCAACAAAGCCTAACTGACCCCGAAACTTCGAATTCCATTAAAACTTAAAGTGACCTTGGGAGGTATTGAAACTAAACAGCCTTTCAATTAAGCGGATTTTTACGACAGTTTTTTTTTTGTTGTTTTGTTTTTGAATTTCGCGCAAAGCTAGCCGTCCATAATTTAGCAGTGTAAGACTAGAGGGAAGGCAGCTAGTCATCACCACCCACCGCCAACTCTTGGGCTACTCTTTTACCAACGAATTGACCGTCACGTTATAACGCCCCCACGGCTGAAAGGGAGAGCATGTTTGGTGTGGTGGGGATTCGAACCCGAGACCCGCAGATTGCGAGTCGAGCACCCTAACCACCTGGCCATGCCGGGCCACATTTTGATGACCCTTTTTTCTATGTAATCATACTTTTCTATAAACTTCTGGTTGATTTCTAACCGCTTTGATGGCCAGAATCTCACATACGAAGAAAAATTGCATTGTTCATGTTTCCATATTTAATTTAATTTTTTTATGTTCAGAAACTCTCGTGTCACCACTTCTTCTAGTTTTACCAGATTGTTTTTTTTATGAATAATCAGCAAGGAGCCCAGAATGTCGTCTCGAGAGAAAAAAAAAGAACGCAGAAGAAGTCCATATAAAATTCAGTCCATTCAGAAACTCTTTGTATTCCATGTGCATCTTCGCGGCCTTGTAGTTTTAGACTTAAATTTTATTGCATAATGACAATTTGATATTACAAGTGCATTTTTGAGATTTAGAAAAGTTCAGAAAACTACATTTATGAAATAGTTAACCAAACTTGCCTAGCGATTGATGTAATTCCCAACATGACCAAACACGTTGGTATGATTTACATTTATTTAACTTCAAACTGTAAGTGGCTTTTTGATTGGCTGATATATTTAATTAATTCCAATCTTTAAGTAGCCATTTGATTGGCTGTACACTTATTTCAAACTGTAAAAGGCCATTTGACTGGCTGATACAAGCTAACAATTAGCACATTAACAACTACTGTAAACATGTGCACGAATTTTTGTACATATTTAAATCTACTAGTACACAACTATATCCTAGCGGCTGAATTGAGAAATAATGATAAATATATATAGAAGCACCTTAAGTGTATTCTTATGTTTAATTATTAGAAGAGTTATTTTGAGTTACAAGAATATTGTTAGACAAGAGTTTCTTGAGTTTGCTGACGTCATATCTAAGTGACATGATATAATACAAAATATGTTAATCACGCACCAAACAGTAATTCCTTTTTATTATTCTTTAATAAGTTCGTCATTAAATGTTTTACTAAGGTACAAAATATTTAGAAAAAAAAAACAATAATGTAAGATATTTTCAAGAATCTTGTGATTGTACCACAGAAAAACGATCATATAACCATATTTTACTGTTTCGTGGGAAAACAATTTTATGATTTCAACCGAAAAGGTTAGAAGTTTTTAATCAGGAGTATTTTTAAAGAAGACGACAACTTACGTAAACCTCTTCCCATTGGCTGACGTAACGCACCAATCTTGACACACGTAACAGTCTCAGTAAACTCAACATTTTGGCTAACCGCAGAATTCTCAAAGCTCGGCCAGCATGCAGGAGTTGAAAGTTGTCACTGTAGTCCTTGTTAAAGATGAGGAATATGTAATCCAAGGGGATGGAACTAATCAAATCCAGGAAAAACCAGGTCCGGATGTAGTATTTAGCAATGAGTTTCGGATCTAAAATAATTTGCTCCGAATTGTCATGGTTCATTATTCCTAAAAGAAATAAAATACGATGACCCAATTTTAGTTACCTCTTTACAAAAACGACGGTCAATAATCACCTTTTAAATATGATATGTTATGGCTATCATAAATATATATATAATAACTCAAACATAACTCAAATACCTAAAATCATAGCAACATAATTATATCTTTAAATGTATACTTTTATTATACGGAATCCTAAACTTTTTGAAATTTGAAAAAATAAAACCGATCATTGACGATGGCTTAAACAAGAAAAAATATTCAACTAGCATCTTTCTTGACATAACAGTCAACAAAAGTAAGGAAAGAGCAAACTTAAGTCGATGACAACTTATTTAAATGAATACTCTTTTTATATGAAGTAAAGTAACTGACTAGATTTTGATTTTGTCTGATTGTTCTTGAAAATACTTTGTCATGGATTTAATTAACACAGAGAAGTAGATATAAAATGATCCTGATCATTTATACACTTGTGTGTGTGTTGTATAGCAAAGCTACATCAGGCTATCTGTTGTGTCCATCGAGGAGAATCGAACCCCTGATTTTAGCGTTGTAAATCCGCTATTCCACCGGAAGACTCATACCCTTGGTATGAACGATCATAAGATGAAAAGGAAAATTATTCACCTTATCCATCGAGGGTTGAGGATTTGATTTGTTTGTTTGTTGTTAAGCACAAAGCTACAAAATGGGCTATCTTTGCTGTGCCCACCACAGGCATCCAAACCCAGTTTTTAGCTTTATATGTCTTTAGGTTTACCGCTGAGCCGTTGGGGGGCTTATGAATTCGGTAATGAATCTTTAGGTTTTGGACATTGTTAGGACTTTCAGAACCTAGTTATGATCTAGAAATCACAGGAGATGAGGAACTATTACACTTGTCCCTTAAGTGCGTCAAATCTGCATACTTAGATCTTTTGTGGTACCCTCTTACAACCAATGGGCCTCAAACAGCTTGTAGTTAGTGTCAGCAGTTAGTTCACTTTCGAAAACAAAGGTTTAGTTCAGATTCATGTTACAAGTTAGTGTCGGTAACTAGTTAAGTCAACTTGAGGTCAAGGTTAGGAACAGTTTCTAAGCCTTAGGTTCCAAGTTCACCTCGATAGCTAGTTTATTCTCAAAACAAACCTGAGGCCAAAGTATTATCCATATTTTAAGCCTCACGTTACAAGTGACAATTTTACACAGATACGGAAAAAAAATGTAAAGAGAAAGTTTTAAAGAGACAACATTATTCAATAGTTGAAAGAACTCAGATAAAAATAAATCCCCTACATATGTATACCAGGTTTGTTTCTCACAGAAATACTAAACACAATATGTTGAAATCAAAGAAAACTAGAAAATATTCTAAACTATATGTTAGTTTCAAGTTATTCTAAGTTGTATTTTAGTTTCAAGGAGTACAAAGGGTTGAGTATCTTATATTAAAACGATTATGAATATCCAAATCATCAGGTGAAGTGATAAATACAACTAATATAAAGTCGGAACACACCAAAACTACATTTTGACATTGTTTGGCGTTCGTATGTAGTGTGATGCCACCTAAACTTGATTGCTTTTGGGAAAGCTACATAACAGTTCTTTCCGTCGCAGCATATTCATACACTCAGATCATAATGATGTGTTCTAATCGGAAATTGAAAGTTTGAAAGATGGTGGTATGGCATTGTACCTTTTTGATCAACTTGGGACACCAAGACCAACCAGAAATAGACCTGCAATAAGTCGTATACCAAGCGTGGTAAGCAAAGTGCAAAGTCTTGTAACGGGTGAGGATTCACGAACACAAAGATCAGTGGCAAAAGTAATCAACGTATCCCAGGCAATAATCCGCAACATAATCTTCGTCTGATAACGAGGCCTACAGAATATGAGCTCACCAAGATAAGGCTTCAAATCGTTTCTCACTTTCAACCACCGCATACCTCAAGCAGCTGGAGAATGAAACGGGTATTCATGCCATTATGAAGACATACCAGTCAAGTCGCCTTTGGATTTCTCAGCAACCAAACTGTTGAAACTGACGCTTGGAAATCGTCGTTCTCGTACACTAAACAGAATATGGAATGATACCAGGGAGTAGTGATGAGCTTTGGCCATGACATCCTTACGGAGGGTCCTCTTGCAATGAGCTCTCCAGTGTCACAGCAGCATATCTGTGGACCTACACCGCTAGAAACCGGGTTTCGATACCCATGGTGGGCAGAGCTCAGATAGCCCTTTGTGTATCTTTGTGCTTAACTACAAATAAACAAATAAATCTTGCAATGCAAGCTATGCTACAGAGCTACTGTCAACAGGCACGATCGTCAGACAGAGTATGACCTGTCCTGGTAACATGGACTGTAACGTGTATGTAACTGAGGGTCATTAATGAGGACACAAACTTTAACTAGCAACGACCATTTAATCTCACATTAACTAGCAATGTTCAATTGATGTCACATTAACTAGCAATGTTCATTTAACCTCACATTAACTAGCGATGTTCATTTAATCTCACATTAACTAGCAATGTTCATTTAATCTCACATTAACTAGCAATGTTCATTTAATCTCACATTAACTAGCAACGATCATTTAATCTCACATTAACTAGCAACGTTAATTTAAACTCACATTAACTAGCAATGTTCATTTAACCTCACATTAAATAGCAATGTTCATTTAACCTCACATTAAATAGCAATGATCAGTTAATATCATTAGAAAAAAATAAAATACGATTCAACAACAATAATTGAATATCATTAGAAAAAGTTAATTCTCATCTAAAATTGATTAGTTAGATATCATTAGTTGCGAAGAAAATATTAACCAACGATGAAATTTAAGCATTATTAGTCATGTAGAAAACGTCTTAGCCATGGCGAGAACATGAACGAACGATAATTTGACATCTCAACAACATTTGTGACAACTTATAACTGAGTTTACTGCACCACATCTAAATTCATTTTCAGATTTAAGGTTAAAACTAAATTTTGATCCATGAACTTTTTGACCTCGTATTTTTACTTCATCTTCCTTACTTCGACACCTTAAACTTTTCATTATCATAAGGTTTACTAATTTACTGATACAAACAAATCTGGTTTATGTAATGTTATTTACATCGAAATGGTAAAATATGAAACTTAACTTTGTATTTCTGAGTTACTTCTTTTTGCAATTTTCAGTATAATACACAGTTTTTATTTTTTACTCAGCATGCTTATATACTCGCTTGTATTATTTTACGGCGTTTTATACCACACCCCGAATCTATTTTTTGTAACTGCATATGTATAATATGATATCAGTTTTATAATTTTTTATACCACACCCGAATCTATTTTTTGTAACTGCATATGTATAATATGATATCAATTGTACGATGTTTTATGCCACATACATATAATTTGAGAACCACGTGAGAAAATCAAATACACCTCCGAGAACAAAAGCTTTGGTAAAATACTACATATAACCTTGTCAACAATGTTTGGACACTAATCATTCGAGTGAGCTTTATATTTTTTACTTACATCAACATTTTGATTTTTGTTTCCAAACATAAAAATCTTGTTGTTTCTGAAACGAAAGATTCATAATTGAAACCGTGAAATTCGCATAAAATAGCAGGTAAAAACATATCGATTCATGTAGTCTATATATTCGTTTCTATTTTGAGCTGAGAGCTCAGAGTCAAAAAAAGGGGACCATTAATTGGAATTGCATATACCTTTGGGCTCTGTGGTAACTATCAGATTGCGTGTAAAGCTTTGGTCCAGGTTTCTGTCTGATTTTGTTTTTAGACTGCTTGATGCACCGAGAACTGGAATTGGTATTCTTAACTTTCGAGCTTTTACTTTTTTATATATATTCGAAACAAGTTTACAATAGAAAAAAGTTTGAAATATAAAACACAATAAACTCCGATTTTATTCCATAACGTACGCTCTACAACCCAGGTCTCTCTCTCTACTCATCTTTTTATATCGACAAAAACGGTGTTTTGGAGTTAAAAATAAGTATTGTAGGTCGGGCAATTCCCTGTACTCGCAACCCAACTGTTCAAGTATCTAAAGGAGGTACTCTGTCTTCAATATTACAAAAATACTAAACACGAAAGTCAAGACAAATGCACGAGATCTTTACAAACTTAAAAGAAAAAAAAACGGTTTGAAAAAAGCTGTTAAACACAACGTATCGATTATTGTTTCAAAAGGAAAGCTCTTCAACCTTAAATACTTGTAGTATGCAATCATATTTAATGTCTCTTGTCTTCTTTAGTTGAATAAGGTGTATGTTTCGCGTTCACCTAAAATTTTCAAAATTTCTGTACATAAAAGCCTTTCTAATTGTGTGTGTGATTTACGACGTCAGTCGAGGAATTAGTTAAATTCCTTTCGCTCTATGTATTTTGTCTGGATCTCTCCCCTATGGTGTCACGTGTGCTTTCTCGTGGGAAAGATTTCTGTATTATTGTTCTGGGTCTTTTCCCTATGATTTCGCGTGTGCTTCCTCGTGGGAAAGATTGATGTAGGATTGTTCTGGATATTTCCCCCTCTAGTGTCATATGTACGTTCTCGTGGAAAATATTTCTGTATGATAAAACATACTGTGTAAAGGAGGACAGTGATATTTTCCACTGGAGGGGCAGGTGATGCCATTGGAATGTATCTTTCTTTATTTTTCTACCGAAATGGCCATCACTGATTTGCGCTGCCCATGCACACTGATAGGAATGGCAATATAGAATCTTACACACATAATGTTATGTTCTACTATTTCTGAACAAGTTACAGTCTGAAGTAAGCCTTAATCTAAAAAAAACTATAGCCAGATATCCTCTGAAGTAAGCCTTAATCTGGAAAAAGTCTGTAGTCAGATACCCAGTCAATGACTTTTTTATTGATGAATACACTCATCACTTTGATTGTCTTTGTCGTTAATAAAAGTTACTTTATCTATTTTCCAAATTTATGTCGGTAATTATTTGATGAGTTAAAAAGGTCTACTTACCTGTTCTAAAATTGACAACGATATCTAAAAGAAAAATTGTGTCTGAAAGACAGTTAAAGGCAATCCATCGAGCAGACAGGTCATCATTGAAAAAAGAAATAGCCACTGGTAGGACAATTAGGTTGGCAACCAGGAAGAACAGCATACACAGGTCCCAGTAGAATCTTAGCAAAAAAAATCATACTTATCATATCATTATCAGAAACACAGAACATAAATGACAATGTTTATCGACTTTATGTCTAAAACAAGGTACCCTAGTGCAAAGAGGACTGTGAATTTTCATCTTGAAAAGGCAGACTATTCGTAGGGTAGGGTAGCTCTGCGCTAGAGATACGAAACAGAAACTAGCGAGTGTAAAATAGACTTGGAATGAGTAAACTTTTATAAAGAAGTGAATAGACCAATCAGGATTGAATTGAATCTGCATCCTTGTTGCCTGAGAGGCCGTCTTAACTAACTACTTTATCAGGCCACGACTTTGTAAAATACTCCCAAAATACAACTAAGCTTTTCAAGACTTTTTATTTTTATCTCATGCTCTGTATACCCCTCAATTCATTAATTTATTACTCCTGCTAATTTTTATCTTTGATGGCCTTAATGTTCCAAATGTTTACCCTTGATGGCTTTAATGTTACAAATTTAATAATTCGGTATTAAGGTAAGGCTAATCCGTTATATATTACACAATTTTAACTGTGGCAATACTTTAGAAAGTTGTGAATTCAGGTAAGGTAATTAAGGCACTCGATTCTCTATCTGGGGGTCGCAGGTTCGAATCTCATCCTCAAATATGTTCGCCTTTCAGCTGTGGGCCATTATAGTAAATTCCACTATTCGTTGGCGGTGGGTGGTGATGACTAGCTGCCATCTCTCTAGTTGCCCCCCAGTGGCACAGCGGTATGTCTGCGGACTTACAACGCTAGAAACCGGGTTTCGATACCCGTGGTGGGCAGAGCATAGATAGCCCTTGTGTAGCTTTGTGCATAATTCAAAACAAACAATCTCTCTAGTTTATCACTTTTAAATTAGAAACAGCTAGCGCAGATAGCTCTCGAGTAGTTTTGCGCGAAATTTAAAATAAACAAACAAAAAATAAGACTCTTGTGACTCCTTGTTTCCTAAATCTTTTAGAACACTGACGACAATTTTCCGCTAAGTGTGAAGAAAATCGCAAGAGCCTTTCTGATCATCCTGTGATTTTCTATTTTAAAAAAAAAAATCTTAGTCTAGCGGCCGAAACTTTGACCTCACGTAAACCTGCAACGCTTTTGAGAGGCTTTTTGTGAGGTTAACAAAAGTAAATTCGTAGTGTCATATAATAATAACCACAAACTGTCTTTTTCTCTTTCTAAAGGATGGCGGTTGGCCCTGTGGTAGAGCTATGAATTTCGGCGCTAATGAGCAAATCCGTGTGATCCTCACAATATAATCCGTGGATGTGTTAAAAGAGTAACAATTAATCCTTTAGCATGGATTGTGGGTGGTGAGGTGCTTCTGACTGGCTGCCTTCCCTGTGGTCAGTAACTCAAAATTAGGGATGGCAGCAAACAGTTTTAGTATTGTTATTTATCCAATCTAAGAAAGAGTAATTTAAATCTATTAATTTAACTAATGTTATAACTTTCCTGAAGGGAGAATTCACCCATTAGGAGATCTTAGATGATATAACGATTTTAAAAAATGTCTGAGAGTGAATATTTATAAAATGTTATTTTTTATTGTTTCGAAGCCTCAACTTGAAGCAATTAATTTCACTGACATGTTAGAGAAAATATAAATATGTTTACAGAAATTAGGATAGGTTTATACGATAAAAGACTAAGAGTCAAACAAATAAGTCACTAGTTAATACATATTGTTAGGGTTGATTTACAGCAATTCTTGAAAAGGTCAATAAATTATCAATGAATATGAATCAGCGTAATAGCCAGCACTAACTTTTATATATCACACTTAAGTATGTATTTTTAAGGATAACCAATAAAACGTACATATATAAACATAAATACTTTACCCCTTCTTCACCACCCTAAATTTATCCCAAACCTACAGATTTGCCCTTTTTTAAGTGTTCTCTTCTTTTCTAATTTATGAGGCAAGTTTGCTAAATTTTTATTATTGAAATAAGTTGCTTTTATGTTTCATTTTATATACTTTAAAGTTAGTATTCGCATATCAATCGATATAACTGAATTAAAATTGAAAGATATGGTTAACATTATCTGTACATGTTTTACTTCATACATTACTATGTGGATACACCAATTGTAAATATGCTATTAGTGGTTAAAAGTTGCCTATTGATTCGAGAAAGGTTAATAATTATAACATGTCTCGTTTCAAAGTTCGCTAATAGACAAGGCTATATGGTATAGCACTATCGAACGTGACGGGTTATGAATACGTCATAATGATGCATTGTCATGTTGGCAGCAGCCATCATAACGTTCAAAAATGAACCCGATCTGTGCATCTGCCTCGCAGGGGATCGTCGTGGTCACACACTGTGCAAGTAAGCATTTATCAGAACGAAGGTGGCCATGAATATCTTCTGAGAAAAGGAAATCCTCTCGGTCGTCTGACAATGAAGTAAATTGCTTGGAGTTTTAAACAGTCCATCTATAAAACGCAGTTTTCATAGACTTCGAAGGAATATTATTCTAAAGTTGTTGGGCGGCATCCTTCTCTTTACTTTATGAACTCATAAGTGAGTTTACATTTTATTTGTTTGTTGTTAAGCGCAAAGCTCACAATGGGATATTTCTGCTCTATCCGCCACGGATATCGAAACCCGGTTTTTAGCGTTATAAACCCGAAATTTACCATTGAGCCACCAGGAGACGTGTGAGTTTACAAACTCAAAGAGAATAATTAAATAGTTCGCAAACGACTGAGTCATTACAGTGATTTGGATATTCCAATCGCAATACGTTTTTCTTTTTTAGGGGGAGCGCTTCCAGTAAATCAAGACTAACAAAGCATAGCTTTAAAAAAAACACCTTAACTCGGTTGTTCGCTAAAGATTCTTAATGATGTCCAGAAAACTTGTTCACATATTATTACTATTCTGCGCAGGCAAAGGAGAAGAAGAGTCATGCACTATCAATTGGTTTGTTTTGAAAGGGTTAGTAGATTCGGTGACGGGGATAAGAACCCGCGACCCTCAGATTGCGAGTCGAGCGCCGTAACCACCAGGCCTGCACTATCAAAGGGCAAAATTTTTTGAACGTTGTCACTAATGGCCTTAAAAAATAAAGTAAAAAGATAAACTTGTTCTACAAATATCAAATCAATAATAATTATATCTAGATATATATCTTTAAAATAATCCAAGTTAAAAAGTAATAATACTAAAGATACTTACATCTCTTTTAAGGTTAAAAAATTTCACAATTCATTTATTAATTATAACACAAATTATCAGAGCGGCGATATTTATTCGGGCTAATTTCTCTGATAGTCCTAGATATATTTAGTAAGAATGACAGCTTTGTTTGTTTGTTTGTAATTAAACACAAAGCTACACAATGGGCTATCTGTGCTCTGCCCACCACGGGTACCAAAACCCGGTTTCTAGCGTTGTAAGTCCGCAGACATACCGCTGTGCCACTGGGGGACAAGAATTACAGCAACAGCCTACGACAAACACCACAAAATCATCTAATAAATCCAATGTATAATTAGCAAACAAAGAAAAGTCTTAAGTTTATTTGTTTCCTGTTAGCAAAAAAGCTCCATATTAATTCTGTGCCAAGTGCAGGGATCTAACTGCAAATTTTAGCGTATCTAATAAGGTCAACACTATTAGAATCGAAATATTCTTGTGTAGTTGCCTAAAAAATGTACTTTTTCACCCTATAATACCCTATGGCTTAAAACTCGAGAGTCGTTGCAATTTTCAAAATGGTATTACAATTATTTCTTCATTTCTATAACTGAATGTTAATGAGGTCTTTAACTCAACACTAATTTCTAATCATTAGCTTTCTGAAGGCTAGACTTATATAGTATAGGTCGCCTAATTAGAGAGAAATTGAATTTGTTTCTCGGTCTTTCTGTTCTGTGCCCATTTTAAGCTCACAAGTGTGATGAAATAACACAGTTGCCTGACAATATATTATGCGAGTATCCTATGCACGAAAACAATCAGAATAAATAAACTGGAAATGGTCGAGAAAAAAGGATTTCAACATTTCATAAACAGTTCAGGATTCAAATTAGACCACAGAATTTGCTACACGCACCAGAGGGTGGGCCCAATAGCTGATAATGAATATTTAATATAAACGAATTTGAAAAATGAGCTTGCTATATATATATATTATTAACAAAAATGAACTAATAAATTACAATAGTTCCAAGTCGTAGCGCTCTACGTGTATTTTTAGAACTGCTTCCCTTCGGTGGCACCCCCAGTGGCTCAGTGGTAAGTTTGAAAGCTTATAACGCTAAAAACCGGTTTTTGATACCCGTAGTAGTAGTTTCGTATGGTGTTTCTCACACCTCCGAATTATGTTGGACTTGAGTATCCGGTAGTAGGACTGACGTCTTATTTCGGACACCGGGTGAGGCATGTTTCGGTGTGACGGGGGATTCGAACCCGCGACCCTCAGATTGCGAGTCGAGTGCCCTAACCACCTAGCCATGCCGGGCCGATAACCGAAGTGGCACACTACAGATAGCCCATTGTATAGCTTTGTGCTTAACAACAAACAAACATTTCGGTAGCAACTTTTGGAAACAGTGAGTATAGAGTAGATCTTGGTTTATAAACGTTAACTTAACACCAACTTCAACTGACTTGAATAGTTAACTTGTTTGTTAAAATCAGTTGTTACCAACTTATCTTTGGTGTTTTTTGTTTTGTTTTTCTAGATTACGAGCTAAGCTTCACGAGAGTTATCTGCACTAACCGACTTTTATTTTGAAGTGATAGACTAAAGGGAAAGCAGCTACTCAACACCACTCACCTCCAACACTTAGGCTACTCTTTTCAGACCGAATAATGAGATTTGATCGTCATTCTCGTAACACGCACACACACACACATTGTCCCAAAGTATTGAGCGCGATTTTTTTTTATTTTATTTTTTTTGCGGTAATAGAACGCAAACCAGGGAGCCTCAGATCCACAGTCTGCCGCGTTAACACTGGGCCACACTCGGCCAGTTTCGATGTATTTGAACAGTTTTTAAATATGTATATTAAAGAGCAGCCTAACCACAAACATGCATCTTTGAAGTTAATTAATTTCATATTGCTGTGCTGTGTTTATACAACATGCTTCACAGTTCAAATATAAAAACATCTTTGACTTCGAAAACATGTAGAAAAAAAAACCGTTTTCACCAAAGCCTAAAACAAATAATCAGTGCAAAGACCTATTCCATTATTCATACGTAAACGGAGTATTTTTCTAAGAATATTAGATTACAACTTTTATATTTTTACATTTCGTCCAATTTTATCAACACAAAATTGTATTTATGTTATGGAAATTCACGGCACAAACGAAAAAATATTGGTTTTACTCACGAGGGATTCACTATATCTACTTTAATTTTAATGTGTCTAAAAATCGATGTCTGAACTTTGGTAAAATATATATATATATATTCACATTCCTTTTGTAAAATTACTTTTATTTAATTATTTTTGTTCTAACACGAAGAATGTAGCTAGTTTGTAAAATATTTTACTGTCTCCCCTTACTTCGACGGATCTGAGAATTGTTCTGAATTTCGCGCAAAGCTACACGAGGGCTATCTGCACTAGCCGTCCCTAATTTAGCAGTGAAAGACTAGAAGGAAGGTAGCTAGTCATCACCACCCATCAACAACTCTTGGGCTATTCTATTACCAACGAATAGTGGGATGGACCGTCACATTATAACGCCCTCACGACTGAAAGGGCGAGCATATGTTATTTCTAGTGTTTAGTTAGAAAATTAATCTTTTACCAACGAATAGTGGGATTGACCGTCACATTTTAACACCCCATCAGCTGAAAGGGTGAGCATGTTTGGTGGGACGGGGATTCGAACCCGCAACTTCAGATTGCGAGTCAAGCCCCCTAATCACCTGACCATGCCGGAACGGGATCTGAGAAACGATTTGTGATAAACCGAAGCTTGCCTGACATGGCATGGTGGTTAGGGCGCTCGATTCGAAATTCAATACAAACCGAACCAAGAACGAAGCTTCTCAAATTTCTATAAGTCGTTACATATCGTGAATAATTTTCAGTCAACATGAGAATTGACCACATAGAGTAAACACCTTAATAGTCCTTTAATAAAAAATTAAAACTTTATCATGACAAGAACAGCGAAATCTCGTTATACTGTTTTACAACACGATAAACAGACAAGGAGGTAGGCAGATAAATAGACAGATAATGAGTGAACTGCACCATCTATCAAAAGGGTGTGGAAATTTAGTATTGCAACAGGCGTCAGACATTTTAACATAGTTACTTGTCTACGTCACTGTATAAACATTGAGATTTATCAAATTTACAGTATTCTGCTGACAACGCATTAGTTCAATGAAAACCATACAAGTTTAGGTTAAGTCTCTTAATACTAGATTTTTTTTTCAAACCAAATAGAGGAAAATAAAAGATACCCCACCCCCGTTGCTCAGAGGTAAGCGTGAAATAACCCTCAGAACCGAGTTTCGATACCCCTGGTGGGCACTTACCACAGATAGCACATTGTGTAGCTTTGCGCTTAACAACGAAAAACAAACAAAGAAATAAACAATAAGAATACTTAAACATAAGATAGTATGTGCGCATGTTTATTGTCAATAGATATTATAAAACTCAGTTTTTATATTATTCCTACAAAGTCTCTTTTATCAATACATAAATGCCTGAAGATTCATGATGTTCGAAAAACACGTAGGTTCGAGAAGTATTGATAGAAATGATTAAAAACCTATATCCCGAGCGCTTTCGAAAGGTGGACCTTTCTTCTTCAGGGACAAATGGAAGAGTAGGTAATAAAGAGAAAGTAGATTCATTAGGAAAGTAAAATTAACAGGCTGATAATGAAGATTTTTTTTTGTTTCGTTTTCTTCTCTAAATTAATTCATATTCTAATCATTTTCCAGCACTACTCATATATTCTTATTTTTTGAAAGTAAATAAATTCTTTGTAACTTTTATAGATTTCACGATGATCCCCGGTGGCAATACATCTTATAAAACTGTGATGTATAATACGAAGAAATATACTAACAATCATCCAACCATATACTCAATGACAATAGTTAATTTTATAGGATTACTATAACTCTATACAGTATACAGAGAAACAAAAATACCATCGTATATATAGACCGAGTTCAATAAGTTAATAATTACGTAGTGTGACTATACCTTCTACCGGTTTCTTAATTAATATCTGCAGTTTTTTTATGTAAAAGTTTAACAAAATAATAAATTTACCTCTCTCATAATATACAAACAGAGGACTGAAGAAACATAATTTAAAGCATTTTTTTTAGTCCTTGTAATTAAAAGCGCGTTTGTATAGAGTATTATCCTAATCAATTACAAACCTAAAGAAGTAAAGTTGGCGAAACTCCTATTCTTTTATACACCTGTGTCCAGTTGTGAACTAATAGTATAATTAAATATATTTTAATTAACGTTGCATATTGTTCTGATTATATTACAGTACGTTGCATATTGTTCTGATCATATTACAATACGTTGCATATTATTCTGATCATATTACAATGCTTTGCATATTGTTCTGATTCTATTACAATACGATGCATATTGTTCTGATTATATTACAATACTATGCATATTGTTCTGATTATATTACAATGCGTTGCATATTGTTCTGATTATATTACAATACGATGCATATTGTTCTGATTATATTACAATACGATGCATATTGTTCTGATTATAATACAGTACGTTGCATATTGTTCTGATTATATTACAATGCATTGTATATTGTTCTGATTATATACAGTACGTTGCATATTGTTCTGATTATACTACGATACACTGCATATTGTTCTGATTATATTACAATGCTTTGCATATTGTTCTGATTATATTACAATACGTTGCATATTGTTCTGATTATATTACAATACCTTACATATTGTTTTGATAAAACTACAATACGATGCATATTGTTCTGATTATATTACAATGCGTTGCATATTGTTCTGATTATACTACAATACATTGCATATTGTTCTGATTATATTACAATACGTTGTATATTGTTCTGATTATATTACAATACACATACTACGATCCAGTACTATAGTATATCACCTACGTCACGTAATCAACACGAACTACAAACTATACATATAATTATATTGTATGTATGTACAGTGGTGGAAAAACTAGAAGATCATCTACTTTAATGCAAGCAACATGACTCAAATTTGACAGATCTTTCATCCGTTTAATTTTGGTACACATATGTCTTCTTTTTTCCCCCATTTGTAATGCAGCACCAAAATTAGTATATTTCTCGTATCCTCTAAACATTCATTTCAATACATTAAGTAATAAACTTCACCGTCTAGTGCTGTAGTACATTACCGGGAAATTGTTGGAAATTACTCGACCTGGCACAGTAGTAAATTAACTATACCCTGTAAACATTACAACCCAGTACTTCTATGATTTATCTTTTTTTTTCCTGTGTGATGGGTATAAAAGTTTAGTAATGTAAAGGTGAATTATCATAAACGAGGAAAAGAGAATCGGTGATATGTTCTTGGCTTATCAGAACATCTTTAAAACATTTTACAAATCGAATAAACAAATGACGAAAAAGTCGTTCTCACCATTACCTTTATCCTAAATTAAAAACTATTTTACTATAAGTCTGTTGTTTAGTAGGCTAAGAATCATTGTAGCTCACATCAGAAATGTTAGTTATCGGTGTATCTGCATGACCTGATAGTTCTATAAGAATAGCGTACTATAACTCTATTGTTTAATAGGCTAAGGATCACTGTAGCTCACGTCAGAAGTGATAGTTATAGGTGTATCTGCATGCCCTAATAGTTCTATAAGAACAGAGTACTATAACTCTATTGTTTAATAGGCTAAGGATCACTGTAGCTCACCATCAGAAGTGATAGTTATAGGTGTATCTGCATGCCCTAATAGTTCTATAAGAATAGATACTATACTCTATTGTTTAATAGGCTAAGGATCACTGAAGCTCACGTCAGAAGTGTTAGTTATAGGTGTTTCTACATGACCTGATAGTTCTATAAAAATAGAGTACTATAACTCTATTGTTTAATAGGCTAAGGATCACTGTAGTTTATGTCAGAAGTGATAGTTATATCTGCATGTCCTGATAGTTCTATAAGAATAGAGTACTATAACTCTATTGTTTAATAGGCTAAGGATCACTGTAGCTTATGTCAGAAGTGTTAGTTATAGGTGTATCTGCATGACCTGCTAGTTCTATAAGAAATAGGCTGAACTACTCGAAAGAAGAATATCTGTCATGATATATGCGATCGGAATTACTAAAGTAGTAAGTTTATGAAGTTGAAGTGCAAGTTTGTTTTTCAAAATCCTCAATCAAACTTTACCAGTATGTAAAAATTTCAAATTTATATAGGAGAACTCTGAATATGCTGTAAATTTATCTATTCAGAATACAAATAATAAGGCTTGAGGAAATGTTTGTATTTGAACTGAGTATTATTAGCATTCATTATGCCATGAATTAAAAAAAAAAAAAACAGAACTCGAGCGCTTTCGAATAGTTGATTATTTGAAAGTGCTTGAGGTTTGGGTCTTTTTTAAAAAATTCATTGCACTTTTGTATGAGATTTTGTTTCTAACTTATTTATCAGAATTAACATTATGTCAATATTCTCTGTTTTTAAATGTGCTTCTTCTTAATTTTACATTGCTCATGTATAGTCAATACACTTTCTTTAAATAAAGGCATGTAATTAAATCTTTTCAGATTTATTATCTTCAGTGTAAGGAAATATTTCAAACAACTTACAGAATTTCTCTGTAAGGAAGTTTTTCTGTGAATCGTGTTTTTATCGTGTATAATAAGTTTTAACTAATGTTATTAAATTTTGAATTACTGATTAGGACAGTTTGAGCTCGAGAACTCACACAGTGAAAATTTGCTTGTTTGTTGCATTTCACATAAAACTACTCGAGGGATATTTCCGTTAGTCGTCCCTAACTTAGAGGTGATAAACAAGGGGGAAGGCAGCTAGTCAACATCGCCAACTCTTGGGTTACTCATTATAAACGAATAATTGGAATGACCGTCACATTATAACGCCCCCATGGCTGAAAGAACGAGTATGTTCGGTGACGGGATTCGAGCCTGTGACCCGCAGCTTGCGAGTCGAACGTTCTAGCCACGCCATGCCAAGCCCATATAGTGAAAGACCTTTTTTTTGTCTCGTGATTACTACCATGAATAACTGTTGTCAGTTTTTCAAATTGTTTATGTTTATATGTTTATATATACACGCTATATGCCAATATTGTAAGAATCAGTAGGCTCACTTTATAATTTTAGGTTTAAGCTAAATCAACTACTCTTGTTCTTACAGTTATTACGTATAACATATAACTGTTCAAACAACACTGACAGAAAAGAATTCGTGCAGACAAATCTACAAAAAATGTAAAAAAAAAAAATTCACAATTTTAAGAAAACAAATGCGTCTCTAAGGTTCCCAAGACTACACGACATTTTTTATTTTTTATATTTATTTTTTTACATAAATCATCAGTGCTTTAATAATAACCTATTTTGTATGAACGTGATACCTACTAGTTTTATACCTTTTCTGACCAGAAGATTTGACTAACCGGAGCTACCACAGGAACACTTAATATAATATTCAGTTTGTACTTTTATAAATTGTTTGCCCTCATGCTGCGTTAAGGAAAGAATCGATCACGGTGTAGCGTTAAAAAGTAATTGCTTGTAAAATACGGTCTTCTGTCGATACTCTGAGTATTTATCTTCCCGCCACACTTTGTTCGTTGATAACTCAAGTGTTAATTATCTTCTTAACGCGTGAAATTATTTAAGGGAAGTATACGTACGTGTGAGAACTGCTCAAACTACTGAGCCTGTTTCGCCCGATGCAAAAAAAAACACAGAATATAAAAATCCTATTTTACATTAAGATTGTCTTTCTCAAAAACATACTTCTCGGATTTCTCTAGTGTTTAACAAATATTTATTTATAAAAATGCGAATAAAACAATACTATTGAGTACTATAAATTTACACGCATAATTTGGCAGGCATATTTATTTCTAAAGGAGCAGTTACTGTGGAAGTGAGTAAACCGTGGCCTCGTAGGGGGCCAACATGAAGCTCCTTCTACATCTTACAAAAACAACTTATCACAACTCAAGTGGTTTCTAAGAGTTAATGTTATCTGTAAGTGATGACAGAAGGCTAAGTCTAGGTAGATTAATACTAGGGAATAAAAATGCGCACTATGATTGTTTAGTTTTGTATAAAGTACTTCTTAAAATCATCACTAGAGAGTGGAGTTCTATTACTTGTTGATCGCTAATACAACTATTCGAATGTGTTCGAATTTCTCATGTTTGGTTTATGGTCAGTAAAGAAGGTCTTGCGGCCCTTAAGGGTACTTGAGGGCCGCACTTGTATAAAATTTACTTGTGTTGTCGAAAACTGAATGAACCACATCCGTTATGATTTATGAAGTAGTTAGAGTTCATTTACTTTAATAACATCTGTTAAAAGTTTTTTTTAAAATAAACCTAGTCAGGTTAGGTTAATTCAATCATTATACCCTATTTTGTGCGTCGCTCTTAAAAGAAACTGAATTTCTTTTGATTTTTAAATATATTTATCTAAACAAAAATGTAAACTTGACAAATGATCGATATTTTTGAAGAAAAAGTAACCTTAGAACATATTTTAATTATGATTAATTGCTTTGAGAAGAATACTGTGTTCCTTTTTGAACATAACAGTGGAACTTAATAAAGATAAAGCGTTTCAAAAAGACTAACAAAACATATTTGTAATTAATTGAAAAAGTATTCAGATTCAATCAGTTATTGGGCAGAAGTACCTTGATCATTGAACTATTAAAATTTTTTGAAGTTGAATTCTGGTTAAAGATCATAACACATTGTTAAAGTTTTCTAACAATCACTTTCAACACTTAGGCCATGGTGTTGAGAAGGATGTTTTAAAGAAAAAGTGCAAAATAGCTGAAAACAAATATATACATATACAACTCCATTACACTAAAATCTGACGACTTTACTTAAAAAAATAAATATACTAACACAAAATTTCCCGATGCAAACATTGGAAGCTCTGAGATCCTGACTTTACAGGTGTGTCCACGTGACGTCACAGTAATCATATACAAGTCAAGATTGCTTCATAGCTTTTATTGAAAACATTCGGAGGAGACAGTGGAAAATGAATCAATCAAAGCCTACTTCTGACCAACCTTGCTTTACCTATAGGTTATTGTTTCCCTTCAAACAATACGCGATTTTTCGACTTTAATTAAGAAAATGTAATTACTTGGACGGTTTAAATTCTTAGATGAAATTTCTGAAACAGAATGACTGGAATGGAATAAAACTTTCTGGTACTGAAGAATCGAAATAAAGAAAAACATACTACAATTTTCTGCTCCAGTTAATCTAACCCTTTCGACCTGCTACCACGTTAGGATATTATACATACTTCCACAGCAGCCCAACGCTTCCTTTTGCTTTCTTCTCTAACGTCGATAGGAAACACCGAGTCAAGCTCGTCGAAACTTCCAGTTATGAAACACGAAAAGCTGCTCACTCTGTGTATATATATATACACTTTAGATATATTAAAAAATAGCTAGTGTTTTAAATGAAGGTACTCTTGGAATCTTTGAAAAGCTAATCTGGAGCCTAAGACGAAGAAAATGAATAAATAATTCCCATTTTTGGGATTTATTGGATTATATATAGAAACCTGCAGCATTCACAAAGTTGAAATGAAGTTCAAAAGTTGACCAAGCAACTAACGAACTCCCCCCTGCCGTCCCCAGCTTTGAAAAACTATAATTAAAAGCTCGAAATTTATTTTAAAGCTGTTGTTAATGCAGGGTGCATACAAAATTCAAAGATTTAATTGTAATATATTTTTGAGCCTATTGATAATATTTTAAGTAGAGCATCTAAGTATTTTGAAAATCAACGGTTTTTAATTTGAACGAATTTGTAACCAGACTTCTCGTGCCAGTTGAGATGTCACACTTTACGAAAATTAACCTCAGAAATATTTTGTGAAATAGAATGTTCAATGTTATTTCAAACTATTTTCTGAATATGCAAAAAACGTAATTTTTATTAAAACGTATTCCCTACAGTTAAAACAATGTATTTTCTTAAGTTTGTTGCCCACCAGCGGCACAGTGGTATGTCTGCAGACTTCCAACACTAGAAACTGGGTTTCGATACCCGTTGTGGGCAGAGGACAAAGAGTCCATTTTGTAGCTCTGTGCTTAACTACAAACACATCTAACACATCTTAAGTTTGTTTATTTCAGAAGCTGTACAAGGGCTAAGAACGCATAGTCGTTTCTAACTGTGAACCATGATACTGGAAGGATATCTAGCCAACAGCACCCAACGCCAACCCTTGAGCTAATTGTCTGACTGAATAGTAACAACTGATGTATCTCTTATAGTGTGCTCAACGCCCTAATGAGCCGACCAAGTTTCAAAGCCAAAACGTTTCTGGCCTGTATTTTGTACAGAATTTTAAGAAGTACAATGTAAGACGAGTAAGGAACTTTTTCAAACATGCATAAAATGTTATAACAAACCTAATAAGTTTCCAACAGAATAATGTGCCACCCTTCATTTCTCTGGTTTTCTATCGTGTATGGTTGATACTATTTTATTGTTACACTTAAAATAAGCAATCACATCTCTTGACAAACATAAACCATTTGGGGCTCAAACCAAAAGCTGCTTGATGTCAGTCCATGTACGACTTTACAAGGGTATAATATTTACGTATCTTTCATAACGTCATATTTCATGTGTTGAAAATTTTGTATGTCGAACTAAGTTTAGATTTATTCGCAAGCCAAGATCAATGAACTGTTAACATTTTATAGTCTGTTTGAAGTTAAGCACAAAGCTACACAATGAGCTATCTGTGCTCTGCCCACCACAGGTATCGAAACCCGGATTCTAGCGTTGTAAGTCCGCAGACATACCGCTGTGCCACTGGGGGGTGCAACATTTTATAGAATTTTAACTCTGCTAGAGATCATTGTTTATATTTCACTGAAAGTAACAATCACTCTTATCACTTAAGCCATAGTGTTGAAAAGACGGTTCTAATTAGACTTTTTTAACCTGTGATTGTTCTCAGCAGAAGAGGTAAAGATATTCGACAACAACTCAACTAAATTAATCACTTGATTGTTCTCAGCTGAAGAGGTAAAGATATTTGACAAAAAACTCAACTAAATTACTCATTTGATTGTTCTCAACTGAATAGGTAAAGATATTCGACAAACAACTCAACTAAATTACTTACTTGATTGTTCTCAGCTGAAGAGGTAAAGATATTCGACAAACGAACTCAACTAAATTAATCACTTGATTGTTCTCAGCTGAAGAGGTAAATATATTCGACAAACAACTAAACTGGCTAATCTAGGTAGCACTGACGACTCTCCTTTAAAAAAAACACAACATGAACACAAAGTTATCTGCTAAAACACTGGAGGCTCGCAGATCTTGATTTACAGATGCGTCTACGTGACGGTACGTGAATCATGTACTTCCGAACATGACAAGACTGTTTCACACGGTTTCATTGGAAAAGCTCAGAGGAGACAGTGTAACATGAATAATTCAAAGCCTGCTTCTGACCAGTCTTACTTTCTTCTAATTATAAGATAGGTTATGTCTACTTGTCAGAATTACATGTTTAAAAGCAGAAAACCTGACTTGGTCTCTTTCCGTTATTGCCGTATTTTAAAATAGAAATCATTCGTCGGATCCTGCTTCGTGTGTTTACAAGGTAGGAAAAAAGAGCACTGCAGCAGGACTAACTAATCACGTGGACTAGCTACGTTCATTCACATAAATCAAACTTACTACATCGATTCACGAAATTTTCCCTTCCTTGTCCTCCGTTAGGAGTTACAGAGAAGTAAGGTACATTCGGCCTTTAATGATATTTAGAAACGCAGCGTTTTAACTAATCACTACAGTTTTCTTTCACAAGTAATCTCACGGTAATGGTGAATACTCAAGTTTCAGTTAGAATTATTCTTACAAACTAAATATTCATGGCTTAAAGTAAGTAAACTTGTTTAGCATAACTGCTATCCAATCTGTTTTAAGTTCCCTTTTTATTCGGAAAATTTTGAACACTTAATGGAAATAGGACAGAGATTTTTTTTGTACAAAACCACGTTTTAAATTTCATTCATTTGGTTTCAAACGTTTGGAGTTTATTGCTGGGTTGCCTCAGTGGTAAGATCTCATTTAATCAAATTACCAGAGCAGCTTTGTACAACTACATCAATGAATAAATAAATTACTCAAAACGTGAAACAAATCATAGCTTTAAAAGATAATAAGGAATGTAAATGGTGACCTGCATAAATGTGCAATTTTCTTGTTCAAGAACAAGAGAAATACAATTATGTCTCTATATTATTTTACTTATTTTGGTGCTAGAGACAGAAGCTGCTTTGTATAATACATTATCTAGAGGCGGGAGTGCTCAGATTCCAGCGCCCCTAGGCTCTTGGCGAAATGCCAATCGTATCTTTTGCCTTCGGTTTGTTGAAAATTCACTAAAAACTAATAGAACAGTGCGTATCTCACAAGTCGATGACAGTGTGCCCCTTGGTATTCAATGTAGCTTTCACTGTCTGACAGGCATGCTATTTAAAATGTAGCATGCACAGGGGTAAGCACTGCCGTGTACATGGAACGTCCGTGCTGTATTTAGCGCCTATTCAACAGATTCTGCGCTAAAACCTTGCCATTATCTAAAGTGTCAAAATTCGATGATACTTTTACACTTTTTTTCCATATAATTTGGCAGTTATATTATCAAAAGAATGTTCAAATACACCTATGTTCCGTTTTGATAAGCGTCAGAGAGCTCTAATTTCAACAAGTTGTTCATAGAACAAACGGAAACCTTCTCCATAATCACACACGTCACGTCACACTAAAGTAAGATTGTTAGGTTGGTTGGTTTCTTAAAATATTTCTACCTACTCAAACTGTTTTCATTAACTTCGAAATTTTTATTCACATTAATTTATAACGGGTGTTTGTTTGTGGATGAAATATTCATTGCATTTCAAGAACATCTGAACTACAGAAAATGCGCTTTTTTGAAGAGAAATATAGCTCCCCATTTCTAGTGAAGTACCCTCGCTGGTCGCTTTATGAGAAGTGCTTCATATCTGTTAAAACTCCATATTTCTAGTGAAGTACCCTCGCTGGTCGATTTATGGGGAGTGCTTCATATTTGTTCATAAAATTCTCCCATCTCTAGTGAAGTACCCTCGCTGGTCGATTTATGGGGAGTGCTTCATATTGGTTCATAAAATTCCCCATGTTTAGTATCGAAACCCGCTTTATAGCATTATATGCCTTCAGATCTATCACTGAGTTACTGGTGGGGGTATTATTATTGTCTTAAAATGTTTGTTGTATCACTGCTATATATGGCGTAGAAATCACTTTTTCAATACGCGTTGTTTAAAAGCTTAAAAAGTGATAAATGTACCAGTTTCGATTTCTTTATTTGTCAATCAGATTAAATATACGCTGATTACATTTATATGTTGCTATGTAAAGCTCGCAAATCCATTAAATAAACGCCGTTTCAGGGTAGAGAAATAACAATATTTTTGCTATCAAAACACTATAAAACACTTGCATTTAAACACACACACATACATACATATATATATAAATACAGGGTGATACAAAAATCACCATCAATAGGTGCAACACGAATAGTATAATTTGTATTATACTGTTGGTACTAAAGAAAATAGTACAAAGATGATAGAAATCAATATAATTATTATTTGTTTCATAGTAATAGTTAAAAATTAAATAAAGTCCTAAATGAAGCATCTGTACAGCCCCCCCCCTTTTCCCCGTCCTCTATATTTAATATAGTAGAATAGAATATAAATGTTAATTGAATTTGGCACTATTACAACTTTAAAAGAGTGCCGTTTGTTGTTGTTGTTGTTTTTAATCCAGGATAAGCTATTTTTTCTTTGCGACACATTTAAGCAATCTGAATTTTCACAAATGAAACGTAAAATCCAAGTACCTTTGTTCACAGACATGTGTACACACAAAATACAATAGTCCCTTCGTTCAAAATAGTTTTTGCACTTTTTTGTATTAAGAACCAAAATAAAATGTAAGGATACGAAGTTCACATACTTATAGTTCAGTTGTGAGGAAGGAAGGACGAAGTGTGCGGCTTGAATTTCCCGTTGTTTGTTTGTCTGTTTGTTTATTTTCAATTTCGCGCAAAGTTACACGAGAGCTATCTGCGCTAGCCGTCCCTAATTTGGCAGTGTAAGACTAGAGGGAAGGCAGATAGTCATCACCACCCACCACCAACTCTTGGGCTACTCTTTTACCAACGAATAGTGGGATTGACCGTCACTTTATAACGCCCCCACGGCTGAAAGGGCGAGCATATTTGGTGGGACGGGGATTCGAACCCGCGGCCCGCAGATTGCGGGCCGAGCGCCCTAACCACCTGGCCATGCCGGGTCCAAAAACAAAACAAAAAATCTATGTAAATATAACAGTACTGTCTGTTATATGTCCATGTAACTACTTTGCAG
>NW_013665887.1:533123-543849 GCF_000517525.1 Limulus polyphemus
TGCTATTCTACGTTGGGCAGATAGTCATCACCACCCACCACCAACTCTTGGGCTACTCTTTTACCAACGAATAGTGGGATTGACCATCACTTTATAACGCCCCCACCGCTGAAAGAGCGAGCGTATTTGGTGGGACGGGGATTCGAACCCGCGACCCTCAGATTGCGAGTCAAGCGCCCTAACCACCTGGCAATGCCAGGCCATTTCCCGTTGTTTTGGAGGCTTTACCTGTGACAAATATGTTGAAGCACACTGCAGCGTTGTTGCTGTTATCGCTTAAGTTTCATGCAAACTTAAATACATTATTCCTAACCAAACCACTATATATTTCTAGGCCATTAGTTTTACTGATAGTTAAAAAAAAACACGTTATGTTTAACAACTTTTATCAAAATATAATCTTTTGGTTTTTATCTTTTAACTCACTTGTAAAATACCTGTAATGTCATCTAAACTTCTATATATTGTTTTTGCTTCTTATTGGGCATTACATAATTCTTAAATATTAAAAAAAACTTTATGTCTAAGAATTTTTATTAAAATAATTTTTTTTTCTTTTAACACAACTCTTGAATAGATATAATCTAGATTTCCGTTTTTTTTTTTATTGCTTCACATCAGATATTAAATATTTCTTAAAAGTTGTTAAATAATTTCTGTAAATAATGTTAGTGGAAATGTTTCGAAAGATCTCCTCCCGTTTTATGTAAAAAATTAATTACATACTTTACGACATTATTCGTTAAGTTTTGTATAAAAAGAAAATATAATTACTGAATTTAAAACAACATGCCAGTAGATTTCTACAACTTTGCTGCATTTTGTAAAATAATAAACCTCATTGATTGCTAACCAACTCGAATCAAGTTATGTGAGAGGGAGGGGTGGAGCTACATTTCATGGAAAATGTAAATAGATTAATCTGTTGAGTGAGGGGGCGGAGCTACATTTCATGGAATGCTTGAATAGATTAATCTGTTTAGTGAGGGGGCGGAGCTGCATTTCATGGAAAGTTTGAAAACATTAATCTGTTGAGTGAGGGGCGGAGCTACATTTCATGGAAGGTGTATATATACATTAATTTGTTGAGTGGGGCGGAGCTACATCTCATTGAAAGTTTGTATACATTATTCTGTTGAGTGAGGGGGCGGAGCTACATTTCATGGAAGGTGTATATATACATTAATTTGTTGAGTGGGGCGTAGCTACATCTCATTGAAGGTTTGTATACATTATTCTGTTGAGTGAGGGGGCGGAGCTACATTTCATGGAAGGTTTGTATACATTAATTTGTTGAGTGGGGCGAAGCTACAGCTCATGGAAGGTTTGTATACATTATACTGTTGGGTGGGGCGGAGCTACATTTCATGGAAGGTTTGTATATATTAATCTGTTGAGTGAGGTGGAACTACATCTCATAGAAGTTTTGTATACAATATTCTGTTGAGTGGGGCGGAGCTACATCTCATGGAAGGTTTGTATACATTAATCTGTTGAGCTGTTTGAGTAATAATTCACCACTGTCAGACAAACTCTGGCAGATACATGTTACAAACAGGTTTGGTAATAATTCACCACTGTTAGACAAACTCTGGTGGATACATATTACAAGCAGTTTTGGTAATAATTCACCACTGTCAGACAAACTCTAATGGATACATGTTACAAACAGTTTTGGTTTTTAGATTCAAAAAACAGAAGGGCGGTTTCAAATTTAGCTACATATCTTAACTTTCCATTATTATTACTTCTCTGCTCTCAATCGAGCAGCGTGTAAATCACGACCAACTGTTCACTGTCCAATTATTCTAAGAAATCACTCACCTGAACTTAGAACAGGGATGAATAACCCAGTGTCCTGCGGCTTTTTGTCGAATTCTCTCTTTCATTAGAGCCTTCTTGCTGCCAAAGAGTTTCATAGCTAGCTTATTATCAGATGGTTGGAATAAAGACTCCAGCTGTAACCGCATAAATGAGGATTTCGCATCGACAAGCACAGGGCCCACTTCTTCCTTGGGAGTCCCATAAAGACTAACATCATCTCTTTCCCCGGCCACCTCGCGGGGTGAAGCGTTAATAACGGGACGGCTGTCTTTGTAGTTTACGTCTGAGATAATGTGGTCACGAATAAGACCCTCTTCGTCAGCAGCCGTCACGAGAGAGTCCGTGCAAGTGTTGGTGTTTTCGATACTGATTTTGACGGAGTCTTCCTTGTTAAGACTTCGAGGGGAAAAACGGATCTCCTCCTGTGAAGGAGTCCCGTGGCTAACACGGCCATTCGCCAGTCTCAGACTTGGAACCCGTTCTCCTCTTCGAGCCTTGATACTAGGGCTTGCGTCCATAGTAGTTACCTCAGAGCCCCTAGAGGATTTAGCAAAGAAGAATTAAGTTAATAGGTAGAATCTATTGTGAATACATCATCTAATCACTACCAAAAACCTTACTGAATGAAGAGAGCTAATTCCAGCCAGTTAATTAAGGTTAATATATTTAAGTCTATATAAATATACTCACCACTACACACACACACACACACACACAAAGAAAAAATATGGTGTGACGTCATAAAGAGAAGGAGAGTTTAAACTCTAAGGATACCGGCGACTTAAACTGTAGACGTGTCTTCGAAATATTGATCGACACAGCCTGGATAATCCGTCGATATATCCAACTGTCAATGTACGCATTACTGGACGTTCGTTTGCTATTGTTGCTCAATTTCTCATGAAAGATATGAATGATGAAGCACTGAAGAAGATAATGTCACAAATCATGATATAGCATTAACATTCTGTCGTAAAATACTTCCACTTTTTCATATATAACTTTCTCTAGCTCTGTATCTTATGTTCCTTTTTTTTTATTCTCCTCAAGTTTAGATTTTCATAAATCTTGTTTAAAATATAGAAATTTCGCGAATCTAATGCTCTGGTTATTGTGATATTGAAAAACAAACTAATAAAATGTTGAAATTTGTTGCTTCATATTTCGTTTCGTTCCTTATCTGACTCTCTTTATTTTTCTATGAAAAAACTTTATCAAACTTATTTGACGATCTAGTAGGACTAGATTTTGTGAGACAACTAAATCATCTCGTGATTGTTCAGTTAAGAAATTGTGGTATTTAGCCAAACGTCGCAAGCTCGAATCCTGTCGCGGAACATGCTCGCCCTTTCAGCCGTGGGGAGCGTGATAATGTCACGGTCAATCCCACTATTTGTCGGTAAAGATTAGCCCAAGAGTTGGCGCTGGAGGGTGTTGACTAGGTGCCTTCCCTCTGGGAACGTGATAATATCACGGTCAATCCCACTCTTCGTCAGGAAAGATTAGCCCAAGAGTTGGCGCTGGATGGTGTTGACTAGGTGCCGTCCCTCTAGTATATCACTTCAAAATTAGGGACAGCTCAAGTGGCTTTGTGCAAGTTTTAACAAACAAACATTGGAATCTAGAATGAACGTTTTTTTTTTCTGTAGAATAAAATAGACAGGAAAGTAGAACTGCATATAAAAAATAACTGTCATTTGGTATAAATGCTTGTCTTCCAGATGATCTTTCCCCTTAACAATAAGACTGTCGAACGAGATTGGTTAATATCAGTCTATTGACTGGTAGATTTTCGAATGAGAATTGCGTTTACTTTGAAACAAATGATGACTTCACATTAACGTGAATCGTTAATAAGACAAATATTTTGTTCCGCGGAGGTTGATTAACTTATGATTATCATTATAAATTTCAAAAGGGTGAGTGTTACTCATTAGATGCTCAAATGTTATTAATTGTTATCAATATTTTAGGTTACGCACATGTGACGACATTTTGTTTTTACGTTTTACTTTTGGTTGATTTGTATCTGATTTTGATAATATTATTCCAATTCGATATTGATAACACTGATATAAATTGATTATGATAACATGAATGTAATTTAATTTTGACAACATTATTGTAATTTAATGTTGGTAACATTAAGCGAATATCCACGGGCTCGGTCCATTGGACCGAAATCGTATTGGAAAAGTTGTGTTGACTACAGTTTCAATATTACTAGGTGTATCTTCGCGAAATATGTCAAGCTTTTAGTTAAAAGTACAAGTCTGTTGTACAAAACAAAATCAGTTGTGTATATAAATACTTGTACTCAATATCTGTCTGTGAACTGATGACGTCAGTCTGACTCAGACTCTGAGAAGTCCAAGTGGAAGTTGATGTTCATGTGAAAAATAAAATACTTTTGTCCATCATACAGTTTTCACATTGTATTTGCATAACCTCTAGAATCTCGGAAATGCACATCTACAACTTTTTTCATCATCTGTGTGTATTTACTCCCTTCTACCACGAACTATCTTTAAATCAGCAGTGTAGGGTAAAATAAATTATTGATAACTCTGAGATCAAAAACTTAATACCGTATTGAATGACACTCTATAGAAGGTCGTGGCATTCGCACTTTGACCCCTACCCATGCAACTAGATTAATGTAATTTCGTTTTACTAATATTGGTGAAATTTAATCTTCATAACATCAGCGTATTTGCATCGTGTAAATAACTTGTGTATTGTCTAAAATTTAATAAATAATTAAAATCAACGTTTCATATTTACACAATTTTAAAATCTTAATTGACGACGTCGAAACATTGTACATGTAAAGTGTATTTTTAAAGTGGAAGCCGTTGACATTAATTATTTATTAAGTTTTAATACTGGTGTAATTTAATTTTAATAACATTAGTGTAATTTTGTAATTGCAACATGTTAATGTTAATACTGGTGTAATATAATTTTCATAACATTAGTGTAATGGGATTTTGAGTAACATAAATTACTTGATATTTACATATTTGATCACAGACTGTCGAAACGACTAATTAGTTATTTCTTATTTGCAGATATGATCACAGAATCGTTGACAGCAATGTTTTACTTCCATCATTTCTCTCATTCACACCTGAAATTATTAGAAGAAAATAAAGGAAACGAGGCATAAGGCAGACCGTAGTGGTCATAGCAAAATTAGAATATAACCATACACACATATACGCTAAAGTAGCCAACGATAAATAAAATGCTTTGTGACTCCATTTAAACTTGGTTTTCACATGAAATTTTAGCTAAGAAATTTCATTATAATTGTTTATTTTCTTAAGACAGCTATAGGAAAGCGTTTTGTTTTGTATTTTTTGCAGCACACCGTCAGCTCAATTGCGACACATTAGTGTGTCGTAGTACACCCTTTGGGACACAGTGGCTTACAGATTAGTTAATCATTTAGTTTACACATCTGGTCATAAATGGTTAACTGGGTAGCAAATTTCCTTTAGAAATTTAATTTTATCAGTTTCTGAATATTTGTCACTTTTTTTTTTACACGGTCTTTTTTTCATTTTGTTGCCCCTCCCCCAATGGCACAGCGGCATGTCTGCGGGCTTACAACGCTAGAAACCGGGTTTCGATACCCGTGGTGGGCAGAGCACAGGTAGCCCATTGTGTAGCTTTGTGCTTAACTTCAAACAAACAAATTATTTTTCTTATTTCAGCCCCAAACTCCGTATACAACAATGTTTATTGAATTTGTTTTAAATCCATTTGAAGTTTGTACATATGAACTAGATATAATGTTCCGCCAAAGTTTTTTTTTTCCCCTTCGAATTGAAAACTGTTTACCAGTTTTAACTGTGTTCGATAAAGTTAAGTGGATGTCCGATGGACGAAATGTTCAATTCGAGCCAATGAACTAATTCGATTACTGGACAAAATAAAGATAGACCTTATTTTTCCAGTCTTTCGTTAATACGTTTTATGAAGCTCATAAAGCTTAGCCAGAAAATCTAATTTAGAGTGAACAGCAGTAAAATAAAGGAGTAAACTGCTTCCACAAACACGAAATCGTTCTGAGTAAGTCTAAAAACAGAAAGGGAAATACAACGCCAGCCAATTTGTTTTAGATGAAAGATAAAAAAACGCACAAAAACAGATTAATGTTGTTGTTGTTGTCGTTGTTGTTGTTTTTTTACGATAAACTGAAGAACTTTTCTACAAGTCACCATGTTATTTTTGGAAAACATGTGATTTAATAAAACTCTTGAAAGCTAGGCCTCGTGAGGTATAAGTCTGAACGCAATTGTTAGCAACAGTGAACTATGTCTTGAATTGGGATTGCAGAGGCGGAAAAAGAAAGTTATCTCTGGTGGTGGGGTGAGGCTTAAATGCATACGAGATCTAAACATGGTAATTCTATATAAAAACCGAAAGGTATGAGCCCCCAAAGATTTGACATTTAGAATCTTCAAATGAAAATATCCCTAAAATATAAATAGTAAAACTCGGATATGTAGTGCATAGCAGCTTTAATATTATTAACACATATTAACCTACCTCCACCAGGCCTAGCTTTGGGGAGCTCAGCCCTGAGTATAGAATGAAATGTTTTCACAATACACTAAAACAATATCTTCCTAAAACAGTATTTCATCAAGCATGTAAAATATTATATTGACTGACATCAGCAACAAAAAAAAAATCAACAAAATGAGCTGAGGACGGGATTTTAAACACCGTTTCTCTAATGTTTGTATGTGAAGTATTAGTGGTATGAATGAGAACATAGTTGTATTTACCATTAGATCTAGCATACTGAATTTGATAATATCTATTCAGTTGTATCAAATATGATAAGATACTTCTTCTATGATACTTATTTCAACGCAGTCAAGCTTTATTAACATCAAATTCGTAATTCGTTATTTAAATTGAAATTTACATTTTATTGACCAGCATAATACACGACCCTGGTAATTTATTCTCAGTGATACTGCACTTAGTTTAACTATAGCTATTTTACTTGCCTTAAAGTCGACAGACGTGATTTGAGAATATCGTTTTTCTGTGCAAGGGTCATATTACTAACGCCATGAACGGAATATAATATTATTTCCTGTTAAATTTACCGGGGCAATAGCTTACCGAGACTAATAATTCATTATTCACTTTATAAAACTATATAAATACTAAGGAAAATACCCGGCTTCCCTCGTTGATAGCGTGTGTATTCTGAACACATTTTAGCATAAAAGTATAACCTATATACTTTGTTGCTAAGCGACATGACATAAAAGCTATCGTTGAAAAGCATTGTTACTAAAACGCACTGGCTCTTCTATATATTACAAGCTGTTATATAAGGAACCACTTTTTTTTGTATGTGGTTTTTCGCTAGCTTGCGTCATTAAAAAGATTTGCGCGCATGCATGGGTAAGATAAATAATACCTAGGTGCACACCCTCAGGGTCCACTTAGTATAGGTGCAAAATTTCAAATTTCTAACTTCTTTCTTCTTGGAACTATGGCAGTCACAGTTCCTTTCCATAGGGATTTTTGCTAGCTTCTCTCATAAAAAGATGCGCACGTAGATAAGTAATAATATCAATGTACACACCCTCTTGGCCCACTTAGTATGTTTGCAAAATTTAAGGTTTCTAGTTTCTTTCCTCTTGGAGCTATGGCGGTCACCAACACACACACACACAAAGACCCACAGACACGCTCTTATATTATTATAGCCTAGCGAAAGTACCCGGCTTCGCTCGGGTTATTAAGTTGATAGTGTGTGTATTCTGAAGCCATTTTAGCATAAAATTAAAACCTATATACTTTTTTTTGCTAAGCAACATGACATGAAAGCCATTGTTGGAACACAATTTTACTAAAATGCACTGGCTTTTCTATATATTAGAAGTTGTTAGTTTTTCGTTAGCTTGCCTCATTAAAAGATGCGCACGCGCATCTGCGCATGCACGTGGATAAGATAAGTAATACCCAAGTGCACACCCTCATGGTCCACTTAGTATGGGTACAAAATTTCAGATTTCTAGGTTCTTTCCTCTTTGAGCTATAGTGGTCACACATACACATACACGCACGTGCGCATGCACACAAGTGCACATCTGTCTTTCTGAGTTTTCTATTTGTAATATAATGAACTAGTTCTTTGTGGTTTTTCGCTAGCTTCCCTCATTAAAAAGGTGCATATCCGCGCACGCACGTGGATAAGATAAGGAATACCAAGTTACACACCCTCAAGGTCCACTTAGTATGAGTTCAAAATTTCAGGTGTCTAGGTTCTTTGCTCATGGAACTATGGCGATCACATTTCTTTTCTATGTGGTTTTTTGCATAAAAGGATGCGCACGTAGATAAGTTATAATACTCAGGTGTACACCCTCAAGGTCCACTTAGTACGAGTGCAAAATTTCAGGTTTCTCGGTTCTTTCCTCTTGGAGCTATTGCGGTCACACACACAGACTAACAGACACGTCCTTTTATTATTGTGGATCACGTTATTGTTGATAAAAAAATGTTCCTTTTTATATTACGAATGAAAACATGTTTGCATGTCAACTGGTTAGATACCTACATGTTCCCAACTGATTAAAAATACTGCATGTTTCAATACTAAATGTAAATAATCTCGTGTCTTGTATATAACCATGTGTTTCCGAATGAATTAAAAATTCCCTCGTGCTTTCATTCTAGGCATAAAGAATCACATGTTTCTGTAAGCATTGTGTATAACTATGTATTTTTTATTATTTTTATATAACTACGTGTTCTGAAGTTAGTTCTACATGTCTCCCCTAGAAACGTGTTTCTTTATTATTTATAGATAACTATGTGTTCCTATATAAAACATACATTAAAAAAGTGTTCTTATCTTAACTGTACATAATAACTTTAGATAGTCACGTATACCCAATAGATCCTTTACAAGCTTCCATAGTTGTGTCACGTTTTACAATGATAAACTATCAAATCAAATGAACGAAATTTTATATTTTTATTTAATACATTAATGAACTTACATATAAAGGACACAATCTCCACCTGCTGATTACTCGGGGATTTTTTGCATGACTGGATGACTATGCTTGTTCAAGTATTATAATACAATAGGGGAAAATAATTCAACGTTTTACACGAGGTGTCGCTTTAAAGGATTTCCATTTCTTTCCCCTGACATTCTCGGTCATTGATAGGATCAGTTGCTGAAAGCACGAGAAATGCCACGCACTGATGGATTTGGATGTGTTCGGGATAGTCCTCATTACGTAACATCCACAGTGTCCGTATTTAATTTCTGTTGTGCATACTGATGTATAAAAGACATATTAATACTAGTAATAAAAGACCTTATAACACCAAATTTGTTATTTTTCTTTAGTTGGACACTTAACGTTTCGCTTTACAGCTTGTTCAGCATCGTTACGGTTTGTGTTTTAGTGGAACGCTCCTTAAGAAGCTGTAAAGTGAAACGTTGAGAGTCCAATTAACGAAAACTAACAAATTTGGTGTTATAAGGTCGTTTATTACTAGTATCCACAGTATCAGAACATCGAGTAATTTTATAGTTAAGTAACCTGTTGAGGTCAACAAGCTTTTGATCAGCTTCAGGCTCAAAATCATCTCTCTGGAAATATTTTCAGGTAATAGTAAACCGCTTTAGCGTATTGACTATTATCATATATATTTAATACAAGCTATATAACAGTTTTGTATATGGTTATAACATTACGTCATTAGTTAAGTTCATTGTTTTGTCAATTACTTTATTTGCCATTTTTACGCTGTTGTAGCTTCCCTTACTATTACTGAGATTTTTCGAAAAGTATCGCGTTTACATTTCGGCTTTTGCAGAAATTTTACTTTTATTTATTACTTCTTTTTGCTTGCATTATGTGCTTTATTAAGTGATAGAAATTAGTTAAAGTGGGGGTAGTCGTGTTAGACACAATTCATAGTATGTTTAAAATGTGGTTTTATTTGTATTACACTTAACATTGTCATATTTTAATTACAAAACCCTTTCTATTCAAGTATTCATTTAATATGTTATTTATTATTCTGTACCTTAATAAGCATAGATTTTGCTTTTTACAATCGGTTATGCCCTGCTTCTTGACTTCACGTCTAAACATAGTCTTATGTCTTAGCAGTTTAAGTCAAATGTCAGTCTCCACTGACGTTACACTGTCGGAGCTGTTTAATGGGCTTCATTGGTCACAAGACGTTTTCACAGAAGAGTGTGAAAAGTTGGGCCTATACACGGCTAGCTCATGCTACGTTGTTGAACGAATTAACTCTACAACAGTACTTGAAGCTAACAGTATTTGTATGTTCCGTAACTAAGGTATACTCTATTATTTCTTTATTGTTACTTTCATTAACAGTACTGATTAAAAATACATATGATTTTATTATCTTTAATTTCGGTGTTTGTTATCATACTTTTATTATAAAGCTTGGTTTGCATTATCAGCAGTTATTTGTTTTCTTTCAGAATTTATAGTGCATTCTGGAGGAAGTTACATATTCGAATACTGTAATATCAAACAGTTTTAAGTACTAATCCTGTTAAAATCAAATTGCTCTTATAAATATCGAGAGTATAAAGTCGTTTTTATCTAAAGTTATTATCAAAATGTGTATTGTTAGCGTAATCTATGGTATTAGAACTAACCTAAACCTACTAAGCTGTCCGTGAGATATTATTGGGTTTACTGCCGAAAATGTTGTTAACAGCTAGAATATCTAACTCATGAAACAACGCATTCTAACCATTATAACTAAGAAAAGTATGTTTAATTAGCTATACTCAGTTTGTTTGTTATGAATTTCGCGCAAAGCTACACGAGGGCTATCTGCGCTAGCCGTCTCTAATTTAGCA
>NW_013665887.1:544076-545375 GCF_000517525.1 Limulus polyphemus
TCAGCTGTGGGGGCGTTATAATGTGATGGTCAATCCCACTATTCGTTGGTAAAAGAGTAGCCCAAGAGTTGGCGGTGGGTGGTGATGACTAGCTGCCTTCCCTCTAGTCTTACACTGCTAAATTAGGGATGGCTAGCGCAGATAGCCCTCGTGTAGCTTTGCGCGAAATTCAAAACAAACAAACAAACAATGCCAGGTTAGTTTTAATTTCGCTCTACGTAGGTAGCATGCTCTGATTAAAAGTTAACATTAACTATAGTTAATGGCAAGCGTTCTTCAGATCTCCGACGTTTCCTAAAGTACAAAAAAGAGCTTTGTAGCTAAGTTTAATTTTCAACACAAACACGAATTGTAAAATTACCGAACAGAGATGTAAACTGTAAGAAAGGTATTTCGTTAGATGGTCTTAATATTACTGAAATCGTTTATATATATATATATATATATATATATCAAAAGTTAGCACGTTACTATTTTTAAAATACTTCCAAATTTATGTATATTCTTGTGAAAACAAAATTTCTAAGAAGTTATGAGTGAAAGAAAAAATATATATACACATAACAACAACACAAAATCTGCCGTATCCAGTGCCGACGAAGCCTTTCGCACACAACCTATATTCACCAGGTCAGCTGGGGTACGAATACAAAGGAGTGGTTGACACTACATTTATATTATCAATCTGCATGAACAATAACCTTCATGGTGTGAAATAGTTTAAGTTTATGAAGTGTGATTATTATCACTTTTACATGAACCGTTTTCGAATCAGAATTAGGGTTAACAACACAGCATTGTTTATTTATTTTAGCATCAATTATTTACTTCTGTGATATATTTTTTTGTTGAATTATTTTAATTCATCATTCAGAAGAACTAGCGAACTAGCCTAGACCTTAATAAACCCTAATAATTCAAAGAAGGAAGCATTATTACATTAAGTTGTGAAAGAGATCATAGGAGCTATAATTATATACAGTTTTCATGTGCAAATTCAATATAGACAGAAACATAAACACGTGTGTACGTATCTATATATATGCGCGTGTAGAGAGATAGGGGGAGGGAGTTATTTAAACCCGGACTAAAACTTTAACAGTTCATGTATCCTTAAGAAACAACGAAAAGACTAGTAAAGATAATCTTAGTATCCCGTGTGCATCATGTGGATAACATATTAGAACTGTTATTTTCTTCGTACATCATTCAATAATTGTTTTATTTTTGCAAAATGCCCCGGAAGTGGCACAGCGGTATGGCTGCGGATTTACAACGCTAGAAACCGGGTTTCGATAC
>NW_013665887.1:546352-554500 GCF_000517525.1 Limulus polyphemus
GCAAAAAAAAAAAAAAAATGGCACATTTCCTGTCAACTACAGATCGTTTCGGCCCGGCATGGCCAAGTGGTTAGGGCGCTCGACTCGCAATCGGGGTTTGAATCCCCATCACATACTCGCCCTTTCAGCCGTGCGGGCGTAATAATGTGACGGTCAATCCCACTATTTGTTAATAAAAGAGTAGCCCAAGAATTGGCGGTGGGTAGCGATGGCTAGCTGCCTTCTCTCTAGTCTTACACTGCTAAATTAGGGATGGCTAGCGCAGATAGTCCCTGGTGTAGCTTTGCGCGAAATTCAAAACAAAACCAAAACCAAATAATCGTTTCAGTTAAACTTAATCACTAAATGCACTTATTTGTAGCATAAATGCGTTTCGTTAGCGTCAAAACAGACTCGCTGTATAATTAAAACATGTAATTTGCATTAGGGAATGTTCTCTTGAACATGTTCAAGAAATTATCTCTATTTAAAACACAGTGTTAACCAGGAGTCATAGTTAAGGCATATCAAAAGTCTGTGGCGCCATTTATTTCACGATCCAACACCACTCACTCTTAATCCAAAATGGGCATTAATGACAGTGCAGTATCTTACTCGTATGTACCATTTAGATCTCTTATAATGTTGATGTGTGCATTAACTGAAAAGCAGGAATGTAAATATAACTTAAAATGTTCCTTCGCACCATTTCACGTCTGACAAGTGTGAAATTCCCTTTTTTAAGTCTACAAACGTTCGTCTTAAGAGCACATTCTAAAAGGATTTTCTTGACTTAAGAATATAGTACTGTAATCAAACAGCATTGGTTATTCATGATATTAGATGTTATCACATAATTTAAGTAAATATGTTTTACAATCCTTTTTTTTTTACGAATTTGTTTAAACGCAAAGCTGCACAAAAGTATATTTGGAAAGTACCCATCGCAGGGCTCGAACTCAAAATGTAGCGTTATAAGCCCTCAAGCTTACCACTTGACCGTCGGAAGCGCTTTACAGTTAACTTGATAATATCAAAGCATTTTTATGGACAAACTATATAAAAATAATGAAGAAATCACAACTGTATAAACAGACGTAGTAGAACAAACTGTCTCGGTCGGCATAGCTACACTTGTGAAAATCTGTGAGGTTAGGTTTCACATTTTTTTGTATTTTACAAATGCAGTGGTGGAATTTTTATTTGCGAAACATATTTGTTTTATATTTTAACATGTTGAGAACTAAGCTTCCAGCAATACGTATATATGTGCTTGGCTAAATGTATTTTATATCCTATCTACATAGAGATCAGTGACTCTAGGATATAAAATACAGTAGATAGGATATAAAATACAGTGAGTCACTGATCTCTATATGGATAGATAGGATATAAAATACAGTAAGTCACTGATCTCTATGTAGATAAGATATAAAGTACAGTGAGTCACTGATCTCTATATGGATAGGATATAAAATATAGTGAGTCACTGATCTCTATATAGATAGGATATAAAATACAGTAAGTCACTGATCTCTATATAGATAGGATATAAAATATAGTGAGTCACTGATCTTTATATAGATAGGATATAAAATATAGTGAGTCACTGATCTCTATATTATAGAGATCAGTGACTCACAAAAGAAGTACTGTACTCGAAAACCACCTAAAGTTAGCGAATCAGCTGGTATTCGTACAGGCAGCGTAAATTCTTTACTTGATTCCTCCACGAAATTACGAAAAATATCAAAACGTTTTACGGTTAAATTCGTGGATAAGGTTTACTACCTGTCACGAGCGAGAACTGTGAGGCAAGAATCGGCATCTAGTCTTAGAGACTTTTTATTCAGTACATTGCATGCACATCCGCAAGTGAAATAAAATCTTAAATGGAGGGAAATATTAGCTATAATGCTGAAAATATGAACAAAATACTAAATAACTGAGAAATAAATGTAAACGACATAAATAAATAACGATGTGAAAAAATTTTTAAATACATAAATTGAAATATGTAAAAAAAGTGTAAGAACCTATCAGTGAAAGTAAAGAAAAATATGTAACAAGATGTCAACCACACTGTATCTTCTACAGCAAGTGCCGACGAGGCCTATCGGCTAATACCAGGGACCGCCAAAGTTAGGCGAAAAGGAAGGCTGGCGGTACATGAAGAAATTAAGGAAGAAAATATAAAGAAGGATATAATAAATAAAGTAAATAAACCGAGAACAAATCCCACTGACGATGACACGTGTAATCTTTCCTGGCAAGAATACAAAACAAAAAATAAACCTGAATACATAATGAAAAGACACACTTCATGTTTTACTATGCAAGAATTTTCAAGCAGTGTATGGGAATAATAAAAGGTGATTAAGCGAACGCGAGAACAGTTAAACAGCACAATATACGTACCGTGTGCTGTCATATATCATATCACCTCTCTCTCTCCTTGTCGGTACTTTTTTTTTCCAGAAATAATCCGCCAAGTTCTCTACCTACAACTACAGGAAGAAGACGCCAAAGCCACATGCTGAGCTTGTCCTATGTATTTACGTTAAAGAAAACGCCGACTTTGTTAACACGAGGTGCCATTATGTTACCGTTTATTACTATTAGCTATTCAAATCCGTTCGGATATTCTGTCCTTTTATTCTTTTCTACAGTATATAGTTGTTTTTAACATGCAAACGCGCTCTGCTTTCTATCTTTTTTTTATCCATTCTGTGAATGTATGCTTTTGGAGGTTTTGTTCTAAGTTTAACACATTTTCGTCACTGCCAAATTTTATAGCCCATAAGGGTTTGTTTGTAATTAAGCACAAAGCTACACAATGGGCTATCTGTGCTCTGCCCACCACGGGTATCGAAACCCGGATTCTAACGTTGTAAGTCCGCAGACATACCGTTGTGCCACTGGTGGGACTCATAAGGGTTATCACCATTAAGTTAAAATAGGAATATAATTAATTTGAATTAAAATAAGTTGTTGCTTTTTTCTTTTCGAACTAACTGACTGTTGACAAATAGTTTCACATCCAAACAGCCTTGATTATTCCTGATATTTGATATTATTGTACGATCTAAGTAAATATGCTTTATAGTTAATTTCATAATAACAAATAATCTTATATACTTGATTGATCTGGTGTATCATCATGAAATGAACATCGTGAAATTGACGCACTTTGCTTATTCCTTTTTTTTTTTGTCAAATCTTATAGATGGATAAATCGCTCCTGGTTATTTTAAAATGAGACTGAGCAAGTTCGACAATGATTCCAAAAACAGAACATTGTTCTTATAAGAGTTTAGTATGTAATCATTGCCATGCGACTGAGCAAGTTCGACAATAGTTCCAAAAACAGAACATCGTTCTTATAAAGAGTTTTTGAAATTCTGTGGTCTGAAACTGATCTCATCACTCCTTACGAAAGCTTGTCACAATGGAAGCTGTAGTAGTATGTAATCATTGCCATGAGACTGAGCAAGTTCGACAATGGTTCCAAAAACAGAATATCGTTCTTATAAAGAGTTTTTGATCCTCTAGTATAAATTGCATAAAACAATTAAAGGGTTTGTTTGTTTGGAATTAAGCACAAAGCTACATAATGGGCTATCTGTGCTCTGCCCACCACGGATATCGAAACTCGGTTTCTAGCGTTGTGAGTCCGCTGTGCCAAGGGGGGAGGGCAACAATTAATGAATAATTAGAATTTATAAGGTTTTTCATATAACAAAGGAAATCAGTAGCTGTAAAAAAATATTAATCATCCCTCTCAGTTCCACGTTATACAACCATGAACCGGATGGTCCATCACGTGATCTTAAATGTCAGTAATTGGTAATTCAATGTAGGTTCCTAAAACAAAATTTTGTAGAAGTGGTTTTACATCTTTATAGTTCAATACACTTAACTTAAATATGGATAATGTTCACCAAGAACAAACAGGGCAACATGGTACCAACTTTACATCCTAAAATCAAAGTGCTGATTGAAAAGATAAATTATCCGGGGCGTCTTCAATGCCTGAAGTCAGTTGAAAGAATGTGATGGGACTCCCAGATAAATCCAGTACATGCTCGATGAATTTGAAGGTCTGGTAATCATGCAACCCGCTCTATTTGATTAATTGCCTCTTCTTCAAATAATGATCAACCAATTTAAAGTAGTGGATAAAGGCGTTATTATTAATTAGGCTGAAATATGGGCCTACTGCCTCAACATATATATATATATACATATATTGCAGCACAAAAGCTATTATTATGTGATTTCTATAATGTGTGACATTAGTTGTGTTTCAAAGTTTGGAATAGACCAAGTGCTCAGTTACCTATCTTTTCAACAACGAGAGGACAAGTTTGGTGATCTGTTGTAGGTGGAACAAAAAAGAGAAGACACAGTGTGAAGATGAACAAAAACAAACAATTTATCTATAAGATAAACAGTTAAGAGTCTAAAGCAATGACTGACTTGTCTAGCAGAAAGAACCATTGCATTATAATTAAAGTAAACGATAAACTAAACTATATTTAAATAAAAGTAGAATAAAATAAACTACATCTTATAGAAATAAAACTGTATCAAAAAAGATCGATGCTACACTCAAAAAGCATACTAAATACAAACGTACAGTCAACAGTTATCGAAAGATACCAAAAAGATATTTCTGTAGTGTCCGGACTCTTTCAATGATAGAAATAAACCTAACTCAAAGTGCCCACGTTCTCTCTTTGTAGTTGGCCTATCACAAGTTTGAGTCAATATTAATCACGGTTATCTTGGTCACATACACCTAGGGTTGACCTAGCTCATAACCTTCACCAGATTTAACGTGTTCCGAATTAGAATCTTATATACAAATTTAAGAAAAACTGTAAGTATGAAATATATATTACAGAAAAGTGGGATATGTAGTATCTGCATATCACAATGGTACCATTCTGCAAGATATAAAAGTCAGTATAACCATCAGTTGTTACTCCAGTCTATTCCATACTTCCACCACCATCATATGCGTTATGTTGCTATGTGACATCAGGGTTGGAAGCGGTCTCAATTGCTTTTCAAATGAGCATACATCTGTTATCGTTAATACAAGCGATTTTTTTCTGTGCTCAATGAAATCATTTGGCGTTTGACATACAGGACGGCTATGTGAAATCTATTTCTAATCTTTGTACTTTAAAATGGCATCCAGTTACAGCTAAGAATATCCTATACCACCTCGAAACAGGTACCTTACAATTTTGGTGAGCTAGAATCAAAAAATTGCCGCTTTCTCCTTTAATTGTGGATAATGTCTGCCTTATCCAGACATCTGAACAATTTTACCATTAGAGTGGAAGAGGTACCACATAGTCAACAACACTTTCAGACACTTAGAGCCAATTCGCAACAGCGTGCTTGATTGGCTGACTTCCAATTGTCCGATGGCTCGTTACATAGTGAAACATCCAAATGTTTTTGAGGTCTTGCCATAGGACATTAACGTTTTGAAGCACTTTAAACTCGTAATTTTCTTCAAAGTGAAACAAGATTGTACGATATCATTACACATAATATAGGTTTGATAACAAATATATATATTACTTATACATTATATAATGATCATAAGGTGCGTGACTTTCATAACAGTAAACAGTTTAATCGTTAAGCCAAAAAATATGTATAACCTAGTTCTAAAGATGAAAAATAGCAAGTTAAAACCTTCAGATTAGATTTATATTAACATCAGTTAATAAACTATATACCATACAGATTCATGCGCCCAGTTTCAGTAGTAATTCTGCAAGGATTAAGTATTTAGTAATTCGCACCGTTTTCGTCACTTTATCGGTTGTTGAGTTAACATGAGGGAGTATAACAGCATTCTCTAAAGAGCATCCTGCTACACCTCGATAATTTTTCTCTTCCTCTCTTTCGTATTGATTTAAACACCCGAATTCGTCACTTTATCGGTTGTTGAGTTAACATGAGGGAGTATAACAGCATTCTCTAAAGAGCATCCTGCTACACCTCGATAATTTTTCTCTTCCTCTCTTTCGTATTGATTTAAAAACCCGAAAATTATTTTTAATACATTTACAATCTGTAAAACCATTAATGAAACGATAAAAAAAATCTTAAAGTGCACGTGATTTTAATTACATTAATAATTTCACTAAACTCTCATCGACTCGAAGAACTTATTACGACGGTGCGCTAAATCCTGTTTTCTAAGTGCACATGCGTGAAAGCTTGTAAATCACATATGTAACTGAAGCATGAGAGTCAATCAACTGAGCCATGTTTTGCTTATAAAAGTAAGAGTTTTAGCTAATTACTTGAAGCGTTGAGTATAAACATGTGAAGTTTTGTGAACTAGAAAACCATTAGTTATTAAAAACGGTTTAAAGTAATATTGCCTTCAACAAATATAGTGCACAAAGGTTAAACAGATGTGAACATCTTTAATGATATGTTACAGCTTCTGCTTGGAAAATGATTTAAATAGGAAAGTAATAAATTCTATTTGAAAAATATGAAAACATAAACGGAATAAAATGTTTACAATCTTTATGACTATTAATAATGGCGTTTAATCAAACGTTCATTCTCTCTGAATGATAAAACTAAAGACAGAACAGGAATGCTTGTTTATAAATATTATTTTAAATCAGATTAAAATTTGTTCAACCATCGATTCAATCGGAAAGGTTTTTCGCAGATTAGATTGTATAAAAAAGAATAGTGAATTAACACTTTAGGAATGTGGTCAAGTGAGGATCTATATCTACATAATGTGTAATTGTAATTGTACACCACTTTCTAATGTAACCTTATGAATATATTCAGTCAAATGAAAAGTATTGTGGTAGTTGCTTATAAATTTAGCAAAGGTCGTCCTTAGCCAGTTCGAACTAAAGAATACAGATATATTTACTGGAGTCGTAAAGATTGTCATATATAAAAGACTGTTTAGTGCAGGTAGTATTATTAATTCATTTATTTTTCGTTTGTAATTCATTGATGTCGAGGCTATCGAACATTGTGTGCAATCCATTGATTATCGAGGCTATAGAAACAGAGATAAAAAGTAAAGTCACGCGAAAAAAAAAGATCGGTCAAAGAAAATATAAACGTGGAGTTAATCATCGTGGGAGTGAAAGGCCTAACGGTTGACATATAAGAGTGATATTAACAAGTTTGAAAGAGATAAAGAGAATAAGTTGTCTCCTCAAAGGGTGTTCTAAAGTAATTGAACCTGCCTCGGTGGACTTTGACAAAAGGCAGACAACTAATGGACGTACGAAAGCAAACGATTATTGGAAGTATAGGATACAACCGCGGTAACTCAACGATAACGTAAGTGAACTTTACACAAATGCTATTGCGATAGAAATAGAGAGAAAATAGACAGACTTCTCAACTGAATTCTAAAGCAATTAAATTAGCCTAAGTAGACTTTTGACAAGAAGAAGAGAACTGTGTAGTGTTTAAGATACACCTAAGATCTCCATAGTGTAAAGAATTTTGTACATACGTTTAACTTGTTTTGAATATATATATATTATTTTCAAACAAGTGGGGTGCGTGCTGTTTGGTTATTTTGAAATTTATCGCCAATAAGTCACAGACACGTCCTGTAGAGGAATTCTTAGCCCAAAACACCTATATTTAACTTACATTGCTATATATGTATTCTAAGAAGTAAGTTCCTGAGATTTGGCGAGCCACAGCCAGGATTATACTGTGGTAAACGGCGGTAGAATAAAACGTGAAGGACAGCGGAAATAAGTAGGCCTACATACGCACAACTGTACTAGTAGCGCAAATAGTGTAAATATTACAATTACACTATATAACCATGCCAGGTGATTTTGATAAATGGGTGGAAAGAGGAGAGCGTCGTGGGTTAAAAGGCAGTGAACTACGAGAGTTTATTAAACAACAACAATAACTGGGGAGAGAAGAACGTAGACAGAGAAGAGAGGAAGAAAGACTAAGAAGAAGAAAAGGAAAGAGAAAGACTGAAAAAAGAAAAGGAAAGAGAAAGACTGAAAGAAGAAAAGGAAAGATAAGAAACGAGAGAAAAGAAAGACTGAAAATAGAGAAAGAAAGAATAAGACTGAAAGAAGAAAAGGAAAGATAAGAAACGAGAGAAAAGAAAGACTGAAAATA
>NW_013665887.1:554851-556784 GCF_000517525.1 Limulus polyphemus
CGGAAGTTCAGAGAAGTCAAACCTGACACTGGAGAAACTGAATTTCAGTTTGTGGCACGTCTACGGCGATAATTTTACCAGATGGACTGACATGGCCAAGTGTGAAAATAGTTTTGAGGAACTGGCAGATCTACTAATACGAGAACAGTTCATGATCACGTGATCAACTGACATGTCACTGTTCCTAAAAGAGAGAGCACCAAAACACGTGGAGGAGATGATCAAGTTGGCAGAACAGAATATGGATGCCCATGGAGGGAGTATAACTGACAAGTTCAAAAATATCCAGTTAAATTCGAAACCAGTGAAGGTTGACAAGAAGCAAGAGTCTGCCAAAGATGACAGGATGTTATTAGAAACAAGAGAGAAAGATGCTATGTTTGTTATAAATATGGGACTCATTGCAAAATAGTGCAAGTCCATTATCAGCAGCCAACAGAGTAAATCTCACCATAAAGCAGCACGGGGCTGTTTACAGGGACAGTGTAGGTAAGAAACAAGAAAATAGAGACTGGCACCATAAATGCTACTGCCAGAAGAAACAGAATCAACAAAACACGACAGATTCACCATAAGAAGGAAGTGCCAATTCCATGATTGATCAGTGCATTGCTAATGGTCGGCTCAAGTTAGCAAACAGATCAACAGTGCCAGTAGTGCTTGGAGCGTGTGACAAACATCAAGAAGTGATACCAAATCACAACATACCAGTAAGTAGAGGATATGCTGGGGACAAGAAAGTGAAGGTTCTACTAGACACTGGGTGCAGTAGTGCAGCAGTGAGAGAGAACCAGTCTATATCCGGTGACCAGACAACGGGCAAATCGCGTATATTCGATTCGATTTTATTACTCATCAGGATCTCTACCAGCCTACACTCAAATTCCAATTATTTTAGGCAGTATTCGAGTAAATTAATCTCTAAGACCTTAGGCATGGTCAAATACATAGATCGAAAAGGTTTGACCTCCTGAGTACAAAACTGTAATTAGATCTAAAATCGGTCAAGAAATGACAGAGATATGAGGTTAACGTTTGTACTTGAAAAACTCAGAACCATTCTATGAGCCACTATGCCGCGGTTAACAAATCTTTTTAACTTTCACATATGAAGAAAAGGTATCTACTTTCAGAGTTATCTATTTATTACATAGACAGTGCTCTATTTTTACTTTGACCCCTATAAAATGAAAAGAAAGACCCCCAAATATGTCTGATTTAGTCTTTTGAAGTTGTGGTGGTGGCGGTAGCAGTCACAAGGTCTCTTTGTGGAAAGTCTAACCTAGATTGGTTGAAATATAGAAGAATGGCAGGTCAACAACCCTAATTCTACGGAATATTTTGAATTTTGACTCCAATGAGAAATGCATGAATCCAAATCTGTTTTCTTCAGTTCGTGGGAGTTGTCGCAAGGTATCTTTGTGAAAAGACTCGTGTAGTTTGATTAAAATGTGAAGAAATAGCAGGCCAAAAACTATAAGTTTTACGATTGTTTAACCTTTGACCCATGTACAATTGCAAGAAAGGCACAAAACCTATAAAGGAACAGCAGGGCAAAATATGTGATTTTGTAATATTTGACCTTTGATACCTTAAAATAGGAACAGGTGTCTAAATAAAAAAAATGTAAAATATTTCTTGCTGTATTGGACCAAGGTATATGCACTCCAAATTTCAAACAGATAGGTCCCAAAATAGAGGGGGGATACACAATTGTGACTGATGATTATAAGAAAACGAATTTTCCTACGAGAAATACAACTTGTCTCCCTCTCTATGAGGTAGACAAAAAAAAGCATAAAATGCGCTGAAACCAAGTTACACCTGAGCTGTTTAACAAGATATAGTCCACTGTCTATACTATGTTTGTCTTCCCAATGAGCATTAGTTTTAGTAATAATAGAAAAGTTTCTTTGTAATTAAGCACAAAGCT